>NW_017306281.1:1050431-1052846 GCF_000935625.1 Nanorana parkeri | reverse complement strand
AGAGCGGGGTCATCTGGCAGTCTCCGGCCACCTAAATTAGGACCCGGAGACTGCCAGATGACCCCGCTCGGAGCGCCGCACACCGAGCATCAGTGACGCGACGCTCGGCGAGGTAAGTAAGATGACGCGCTGGCGCTGACTCGAGTATAAGCCGAGGGGGGCACTTTTCACCCAAAAAAATGGGCTGAAAATCTCGGCTTATACTCAAGTATATACGGTAAATATGAATACATTTAATTTTACTTTGTAAGGTTTCTTTAACTAATCTCATATGCAGATGAAAGGTCACACCTTTGAACTACTTATAAATAAAACAACAAATAGTTGTTCCTCCTGTGTAATACAAAGCAAACGCTGGCTGCCATTTTGCCAGTATTAGCAGTCTAGGGAGAGTAACAGAGGTGTAACAGATCCATCCAAAATTCCTAAACACTTTGTTGAAGTTTTGTTTTTTAGGACAAATCTCTCACTTTAAAGCCTCAAGGGAGTCTCACCTTGGTTTGCCTCCCCCATGATATCTTGCATGCTTTGTGACTGCTGAAATAAGAAGATGTGCCCTCTGACCGTTTGCCTATTTTGTGAACGTGATTGCCTAGGATGTCTTTGTTGCTTATTTCATCAACCCTTTATTGCTCGGTCGTGTTGTCCCTGACCAAACCTGTATTGTTGATCTGCTCTCCCCCCTGTAAAATTGCTCAATAAAAACTACTGAAGCTAAATCCTCAAGGGAGCTTCTAAACAGGTGGCCATGGGGCACATTCCTAGGAATTCTGTAGTGTTTGCACAGGTGAACAGAAAACAAGCATGGGATCCAGGTGTGAAACAGCAAACTGATCCTGCAGAGACTTGGATACAACATGAACAGTTGCATACAGCGACACAGGTTGGTTTGGAGACAGTGAACTGGGACACCCTCACAAATTTGGGTCTGTGCCAAACCCTTCTTTAATAATATTCTGATTGGCAGAAGCTTTTTTTGCATAGTTGGTGCAGAATTTTAAAAAAAATCCACTTTACTGCAGACCTTCTAAACTAGGACAGGCTGAGGATCAGTCACATTATTAAAGAATCAAATCCCTGTTGTGTTATGGTAAAGTTAGGTACATAGAAACACCATAAGCCACCTGCTTTTTTTATGCATCCCAAGCAATACTTGTCTACAAAAATGATTTTTGTACTAGCACAATCCAGCCTCATACAGGCTTTGGATGTGAATGTATACTACATCAAGAAAATGCCTGGTTTAAGAGCAATATTCTGAGCAGACTTCAAATCCTGTCCTGCAGGTGGCAATATTAGCAATTAGCCACAGGAAAGAAGATATTGGTCCAAAGGTTTCAGTACTTCCCGTTTCTGATTGGGAACAAGTATGCAGACTAGGAATTTGCGAGTTCACTAGCTGATTACTTTGTTCTGCATGAATTAGGAAGTATTGAGCAATAGCAGCCTCTGCATCTTTACTATGCTTTAAAGGGAAGCGTTATCAGAAAAATGTGCCATGAACTGTTCCCTGGTTGTCTCCAGCCTGAACCTTGAACAAGTATGCAGCAACCAAAGCCAAACTCCTGTTCTCCAGCAAAAGCAGAGTTTTTATTACAGTACTATAGCACATTAAAAAAAAAAAAAGTAAAATGGTGACCAAAGTGGACACAAAAGAGCTCTGCATCCTGGCCTTTTTATCGGCCAGTTAGAATCAAATCCCTGCATGTGTTTTGGTAAAGGGGTACATAGAAACACCATAGAGCACCCACTTTTTATGCATCCCATTATTTGTGATAAGATGCAATTCTTAAATATCAAAATTAGTTTTGTACTAGAGGAATTCAGCCTCGTACATGGTGACCGCATAACTGGAGAGCTCTGCTGCCTGCCCTTTTTTATCTGCCAGTTATTCGTTCTACAGATCCTGTTCTCTGCCCTGTGTACACTGTGGAGTATGACCAGGGGGGAAAACTTTGGTGGGATCCCATCAGACAGGCGTGCCAAGGTGACTACATACAGTATGTAATTGCCTGCACGGCAATGAGTCCAAGATTATGGAGTGACCACATTCTTTACCTTACAAGGGGAAGTATTGCAATGGTTGGATACTGTTCACAGGCACTGAGCCTTGCATCACCTAGCTTATTGCTCCCTATCTGGATTTCACAGTTACAGCCTTGCAGTCATATGGAAGAAAAGGGGAACATTCTGCTGTGTGCGACCTTCAAGATAATATTCAGCATCACCCCTGCTCTAATGCTTTTGGAAGCTTATGTCCTTTTGATCCCTGATCCTAAGATGCAGGCCTACCTCTTTACATCAGACTCATCTAGTATTTGCTCCCCAGGTTTTGCTGGTGGATGCCTGCCAGTGATTTACAAGATTGGAAGACATTGCCTTGCTCTTGGATTGCACACATCTTCTGGTTTGTTT
>NW_017306281.1:1031191-1050409 GCF_000935625.1 Nanorana parkeri | reverse complement strand
ACCCTTATACATTTCTTCTATTTCATAGGAAATGAAAGTGGAAATACATAAACAAGGTTCTGTAATTTTATTTCAAAAAGAAAATTGTTGTACACTGTACAAACCCATAACTACCAATGGAATAAATACAGGAGAAAAAAATAAAAAATAAGTACAAATAGCAGAATGTTAACCAGTTAAATGTCCAGAACATGATGCATTGGTGAGAAATCTACAGATGCCAGTGGGATCACGCATTCATATTTTACTATATGTACAGAGAGTGAAAATGACTGATACAGTTATGCACTGAGATAAAAGTAAAAATACTTTTAAAAAAGTTACCTCAAATGATGCATTAATACAAGCAAGCTGATTCATGGGCTTGTAAAGTGAATGGCTATAAGAATCCACATCCCTATGTCATATTACATACAATCTTGCAGCTGAAAAGCATTTTACCAGCCATTAAATGAGACTTTTATAATACAAAGTTAAAAACTGCATTTTTGTTGTTTTAATTCCTTATGCAGGCTGGCCTGCCTAGATGTAAAAGAAACCCATACACGAGGCTGAATGTTGTATAATACAACAATCGCTGCATGGAGAATAAAAACTGCAGCAGATTGCAACCACACACCAGTCTAAGCGCAGATTGAAAATGTGTCATCTGTATGCAAATATAATCACAATGTAACAGTCCACAGTGTATGGGACACGTTCTTGAATAAATATCTTAAAATAAACCTGTACTTTGTCCATACTGAGCAAAGTAACAGGTTAGCTTTTTAGAAGGCAGAGTCTGCATCATTTACTTACATTCCCTATGCTTTACCAGAGGCCAGATAAATGTTCTGGTTTTCCTGATATGGGGGAATATGTGACTCTGCCTGTTCAGAGTGCAAAGCTTGGTGTGAGCAAACAATCATCTTAACTACTGTTAAATGTGGAGCAGAGAGGAACCTGTATAAGATTCAAATTTTGCACAGGACTTCAGTCAGCAAACTAGGGTGGTGGAGGAGAAGAAGATAATTCTGCTGACATTGCCCAGTATGGGGAAAGTACACGTTACCTTCAAGAATCCAGCTGTTCACAAAACAGTCAAATCATTGGGCATCTTCCAGTTTATTCCCTTTCTCACGCTGACAATTACGCCTCTCGGTAAAGATTACATAATCTGGTTGCCTGAAAACTTGGTAGGCTAAATTTGCCAAGGTGCAAGAACAGACATGCTTGCAAAGTCACTTAAATTCTAATAATAAAATCCAGTGATGACCAAATTTGAGAATTATGGGGAGAGTAAAATGCACTCATTCCCATAGAGCTAGAGCTGTCGTGTGACACTGAAGCCGTCACGGGATGGCTCTACAGCTCGAGAACCGAGCAATCACATACCGCTGATTGCTCAGTTCCTGATCTTCTGCCTGCAAAGATTGGCGACCGTCATTAACTGCTCCCCCCCTCTCCCTTCCTCCTGCAGCACGGCTCTGCTCTGTCAGCATATAGTGGCCAATAGCCCGCTATTTGCCGAGTTTTTGGGTCACAGCAGTACACTTGGTAAATGTCCTCCAGTGACCCAAAAGAGAAAGCCAAAAAAGGTTTGGCCATAGTTTTCTTTTAAACATCTAAACGAGCACTTGCACATGCAGGTTATCTACCGAGAATTCTCTTGTAAGACCGGGTCTGCTAATAATCAGCAGCATATGGGTTACTGTTGAATGTTCTGCCTCGTAGTTCTCAATTTAGATATCATCTCAACATAACAGAAGATGCGATTGTTCGAGGCTCACATTGGCATGGGTGTGCTGCTGTCAAATAACAGTTTCAATTGCTCCCTACATGATCTGGGCAATTAGGACAAACCTGGATAGCTGCATATATAACATCTGGTCATCCCCATGGCTCGCCAAATTGTAGACTTGGTTTGCCCACCTCAGAGAAGGAGAACAAACCTGCAAGTGTATTTGCAGCTTTAAAGCCAACGTAGTGGTTTTAAGAAAATTGCCTCCAGGAGGCTTCAGCTTCTTATTTCATCTGCAAGTTCATCATGCTAAATCAGGACGTGTGTTGGAACAATGGAAACTGTGACATGAAGACAACATATGAATGTAAGGCTCAAGCCACATGAACGGATTTTTACATCCCACACTTATCTTAAAAGAGTGGGCAGGACAGCCCACAGATGATCCAGTTACCTGAACATTAGGCCTATAAAGCACCAAGCCTACAGATTATTGGTCCTCGTGTGGGCATTTAAAAGAAATATGCGTTTTAATTTCACAATAAAGAATTCTATTCAACTCTCACTGCCAGAGTGGATACGTGTGATAGCTATATATGCGGTACCATTATTTTCATACAAAATAAGGGCTTATAGTCATTCCGTGAAGCACACCTCAGATTTTCAACAGGTTATACTGCTTTCAAGTAAAAACATCTAAACCGAACCAGACATTTTGCAGTTAAAGCAAATAAATCAGCAACTATCCCATGCGATGATTACTTGTACATATTTCCAGTCTTTCCTTGTTAGTACATCTATTCAAATGGAACACATTGATGGCTTTCTAGCAGTCATTGTTTGACATGGACAATGTATAACAGTATAGATACATTCATATCTCAGATAGAATCTTACCCCCATATATGTTGCAATCATGATGATGATGAAACAGCTCTTTTTTTAATATATACACAGAAAATGTACATTTACTGTGAGGTCTTGAGGTATATTCCTACTGAGGAAAATTGGTCAACGCCATCCTGAAATTCTCCTTCATACAGGTTCAAATTTAGATAAACAGTCCATGTTTAAGCAAGGCTAAAACTGATAATGTGCAAGACATCAAAAGTAGTTCAGCTTCTACAAACCAGACAACAACGTGTGTGTAACAATGTTAGGTGCTTATTTCTTCTAAGGGTGTAAGAAAACTGCAGAATGACAGCAAAGTAAAATGTATATGCACAAACATATCACTGCAAAATAACTCCCTTTACGAAAGCCAATTTGGAATTCTCTATGGAGATGCCATGTGCCAGCTGTGCTTAAAGAACTCTGGGCAAACATTTTGTTAACCCTAGCAGTCGGGCTACCCCAACACTGCTCTATTTTGTCTAGGTAAAAAAAAAAAAAGTTATACTCACTCGATCCTCGGAGCTGGCTCTTAGACTGGTCCCTTCTGCTGCAGTGGTCCAACTTCTCTAAGCCATCACATTCTATACACAGTGTATAGGATGTGAGGACACCAAGAGTTATACCATTGCTGCAGTGGAGGAGGAGACAGGCAGGAGGGGGTGCTGTGACATCTAGCTGGCTCCACCAATCGGGTGAGTATAACAATTTTTTTTTTACATAGACAAAAACGAGCAGCTAATCCTTGCAGTGCAGGGGTAGCCCCACTACAAGGATGAATAACATTTGTGCCTGGAGCTCTTCTTTAAGGAATGATGACAAATTGAATTCTGCAGGAAATGCATGAAAAAGGGTACCAACAGGTCCACTGACCCAACCCCTGCCAAAACAATCTAAAAACTTTAGTTCTGAATAAAGTAGAGGGGGGCGGGGGTGACAGCATTGTCCTGTTTTGCAGTTCACTGGGGCAGCATTTTGTTGGGCTGAAATGTCAATTATATCAACAATTGTGTAAAAAGCAAGACTTTTGTCCAATTGAAAGTTCAGCGTCACTACTTTTAAACTGTAAAAAGTCCTCCACAATTAACATAGTACTAGTTAACCATTAGTGCTTTTAAGCCAAATACAAAATAGTGCAGCTCGATATGGAATGGAATTACACTAAGGCTGTGTTCCCATCATCGTGCTTCAAAATGTATCGCACATTAAAAACAGATATACACAAGCAGATGGGGCCAGCCTATCACACCCGGACTTATTCTTGGGTGTACAGTTAATCACAGATTTGGAACTATGCTGGTAACAAAAATTACTGTGTAAGTTGGCAGGTGCAGGTATGGTTTTGTCCCCATTCAATATCCAAGAGGATAACCATCAGATGGGAAAACTAGGTGTACCTAAATGTATGGGCCAGCTGGCATACCAGGGTCTAAAATGATATTATTGGGACAATAACTGTGTGGCTAGCTTAAAAATGAGATGCTAAAAATACCAATTAAAACAAAAACATGAGCACACAGCCTAAAATACACAAAGCATCAACATGTAATGCTTTATACTGGCCTTAAGCTGGGCTGTCTTTGTAGGAGCCACCCATGTTATCAAACTAGAATGACAAGTTACAAATAATTAATCCATTTATATAGATTTTTTTTTTAATCAAATAAGAAAAATATATATATAGCAGTTGGCAGAGAAAAATAAAATACTGCTTTGACTAAACCCTTGATCTTAAAAACAGTTTTTTTTTTTTAGAGTAATCTACAAATATGGATGAACCACTGATTCTGTAGCAAAACAAAATGAATGATTTGGCTGCCTGGAACAGAAGGAAGAAGTTACATGGAAGTAGATTTAGGATGTGTTAGCGGTTAAACTAAACTAGTAGTTGCAGCCAGACTGTGGAATGCATGGATGCTGATAAATGGTGCGTGATAAAGGCATTCAAATACTCTTCGATAAAGTAATCAGCTCACTAGTGAAAATGGCTTATGATTTTTTAAATTGCTACAAATATTTAACATATTCATCCACCATATGTGGAACTTTATATTAAAATTAAAATTCCTAGAACCAAAAAGGCACAGTAACAAAACCAGAATTATGGAAATTCACATGGAGGCTTAAAACTGAACAGGTACCATCTTTAAATATCTTACATGTTAAATAGCAAAATGGAAAACATATATACAGCAGCAACACAAATGTAAAAATGACTACAGAAAACAGTGCGTAGACCCTCCTGAGTGTTAACAACAACCACTTCAAAAGACTGTCATTGGTATTTTGAGTTGTCACAGAAAGTTTCCCATTTCCTCAAATCCTGGCCTCCGGACCAGGCATTGTTGGATTTTTGCTTTGTAGGTTGAGAAGATAAAAAGAGTTCTATTCTCATTAAAAGAGACGAAGATTTCAGTAAGGCTGTTCTATAGTTGCAGTAACCAATGTACCTTACAGTAAACCGACCCCAAATAATAAAAGAAAGAAGAAGTTTAGCTGGACAGTCTAGACTGCTTCGGTGTTCTGTGCCGAACTGTCAGATTTTGCCTTTTTGCTTGGAGGGGCACCATCATCAGAATCCTAAATCAGAAGGGACAAGTTAAAATAGTTATTACAATTACACAATAATGGCCCACATGTAAATGGGTGAAAAGGAGACAAACTTATCAGTACACATACAACTTTAACACTAAAGAAATAGTGCAGCTCATACCTAAACGTGAACTAAACCCTAACCGAACAACAGTTTGCCAAGCTCTGGTATCAAACAATTGCCATGTTTTTTTCCCTCGATAAAATACCATTTCCCCTTTGTTTCATCCATTTTTGCAACTCAGTGCTGCGGATCTCCTTCAACCTCTTTCAGCCACCTTCTGTGTACATGCACTCACTACAAAAAGTGGACCATGCCTGCACAATGTGTGCTAACGCAGACCCTTGTAGTCGCTAGCACACATAATGGAACCATAGATTGTCTCAACATTTATTGAAACATGGTCACAATTGGTCATATATAGCTGACGTTTCAGGGCCCCTTCACTATGTCGCCCTGAGGAAGGGTCCCTGCGTGGCCCCAAACGTCGGCTATATATGGCAAACTGATAATGATTCAATACAATTTGAGACAGAATCTATGGTTCCATTATGCATGAGCTGGTGACTAGCTGATCTTCACTAGCCAGGGGCGCCACGCCAAGGTGTCATCGCTATGAGTACCTTCAATCTGCAAGGTCATAACGCTGTATGGAGTGCAGGTGACTCATAACACTATTGTGTAGTCTCAATCAGGGGCAGAAGTTGCAAAATGGCAATGCAGGAGCAAAAATGAGAGTCCACCTATAAAACATTGCCTACCCAAGGACCTTCATGGAAGGATCACAAGGTATTATTTTATTGACAGCTGAGGATTTCAAACTATTGGGAAAAAAAACATGTTAAAGCTTACATGAGACTTTAGTGATTGGGTTTCAATCCACAAATATAAAATAGATATCATCCCAATTTGGCTTCAAAAGTGGAAATACACTTTAAGACAGCCCATTTATTTTCAATGGACTGCCCCACACCTCCCAGCGCATCTAAACCTTTTTCTGGCAACATACTGCACAGCAATACTGTACATGGTGGTGGGTAAATCCTAAACAAGTATGCATGCACATATTCACTAAAGCCTGAATGTTTAGATTCTTGCATAAGCCCAGTAACACATACAGTAAGACTGTGCACTTTACAGACTGGTTTATCACATGATTATATAGAGATCATAATGACGAGGACTGTAATAAAACCGTAACATTCAGTCTGGACCAGCCCATGTACGTGCCAATAACTTATATTATAGGTATTGCCACTGGAATGCAAAGTGACAATAGTAACAAGATGGAAGCTACCCCCACCAGAGGTCAGAGACTTCAGCGACTTCAGCGGTGAAAGAACGTAGTGTGCAGCCTTAGTTTGCTGGATGAAAGCCAGTTCACTTCAGAGATGAACTTTGGCCTAATTAAAAAAAGCAGCATCTTGTTTAAAAATAAGGGAGGTGCTGAAATCACTAGATACAACCAACACTTGTGAAAGCAAATTAGCCATGCTTACTGATAACACAGATTATGTACAGAAATTCACAGAAAGCCTGTAGTGCATCACAGAAGCACAGCTCATTTTTCCTGGTTTAGACCTACTCAATGTGACACACTGAGCAAGAGAGACCATACACAAGAATTTAAGTGTTGTTTCCTTACAATATTATACAGGATTTATATAGCGCCAACAGTTTGCGCAGCGCTTTACAATATAAGGAAGACTTTACAATTACAATACAATTTAAGACAAGAAGTTAAGGAGGGCCCTGCCCCTGAGGGCTTACAATCTAAAAGGGAGGGGCAAGTGGTACATGAGGTGGTAGCTGTGTGGGGATGGACTTTTTGAGAACGCGATGGTTCAGCGGTTAGAGGTGAGATAGGCTTCCTTGAATAAATTAGTCTTTAGGGATAGACAGACAAGTTGGGGTAATGCGTTCCAGAGGATGGGAGAGACTCTTTTTGCTTCTTTCTGTGATAACATTTTATATATAAAAAAATAAAATTAAAAAAAAACAAAAACCCCACACACATTACTGAAATTCAAACTCTTCACCCTTTTGTGAAAAACCCTGTATGTTTTCAGGGGGCAGTTTGAGTGATTAAGCTCTGTAAATAGGCTTTTATCAATGACACAGGCAAGACCAGAAAGATAAACATGAAAAGGAGCACAGAGTTCTATCTGCTGGCTGGAAGTGCAATAGTTCCTATTTACCTAACTTGTTTGAAATTTGTATTTCAGAATAAAGAACAAATACATTGCCTTTATGTATTTTTCCATTTAAGGATGCACAGTATCTAGTGCTACGAGTCCGAAGTTGGTGGACACTACGAGGTTTGAGGACAATATGCGTGTAGATCCTTGACCCCCTGATTCAACATTTTATGGACTATGTGGGGGTTTAATGTATGCTCTCCAAGATGGAATCTGATCTACTTTTGTTACTGTATTGTAACTTTGTATCACAAAATAAAAATCTTTTAAAAGTAAAAGATACACAGTATGCATTGGAAGCTCGTTGTTCTGTCCATTACCTGAAAATTTTTTGTGTTCTCTGCAGAAGCATCTTTTTCAACACAAGATTGTAGCTCAGTTTTCTCTGAATTCATTAGTGAACTTTCCACAGACGACTGTGAATTTTGACCCGAAGTAACTAAAAAAAAAAAAAAATGGCATGGACATAAAACACTATTAATAAAACAAAACTCTATCAGATGGAATTGCTAAACATAAAAGCGCACAATAAGTTATTCAGATCAATCAGCAATCTTTTTTTTTTTTTACTGCTCTAAAGAGTGACAAGTAAACTCTGGCTCCAGTGGATCACTTCTCTTTGTAGAGCATGATTTTTTGCTCGGTCTTGTTAAATATCCTAATACACATCACATTTTGTCAGTAGGATGATTGCATTTCATAAAATGTACTTCACTGGTAAGATGCCTCTGCATGCGGTCAAGCACTATGATCCACTTTTTCTGGAACATTTCTAGAGAAGTATTCAGACCTAAAGAATTATTTACCACTCAAGTCTCAAGTGTTGTTTTAGAATAGAGAAGGGACAGTGGCTACCTGTTGCAGCACAATTTTATAACAGCACCAGTACTCAGCAGCACCTCCGGGTCTGGGTGGCTTGTATGGCTGGAAGTGCCAACTGTCAGTGACAACCAGGGTCCATTGCCAACACCTTCAGTAACAGATTACTGCTTGTATGATCTATTGCTGGCTACATCATTAAAAGTATCCTGTTGCTGTAGAGATAAAATGGGGGGCTAGATCAGATTCCCATTGACCCGGATGAATCCCCAGCAGGTATGTTGGGTGACATTTGCAAATGCTGTGTGAGCACAGCTATGAAAAAGTGGCTGATGTGCTTATCAAAGACCTCCCCAACCTTAACTTGATCTCCTCTTAATGTTACGCTAACATATTACACAAACCAATTTTTTCTTCCCCATGTGCCTCTTAACGTACCGCCAGAATACAGCTTCCCTAAAGAGAAACAAATATTAATTTGTGCTTTACTATTCTGCTGTATCCCTATATTATATCCTGGAACTCGAGGGGATTTAGGGAGTAAAAGGCTCAGGGACACAAGTTGTTAAAAAAGGAAAAATAATTCTGGTCTATGGCTATGTAAGGGCTTGTTCACACTAAATGCAGACCAGATCTGCATGAGTTTCTGCACACGCAGTGCAGTGGCTTGTGCTGCGTTTTTGCTGCCTTCAGGGCCATTTTTGTAAAAAAAAAAAAAAAAATTAGTTTTAAATTGGCTTTCAGTGCGTTTGCATGCATTTTTGATGCGTTTGCATGCATTCCAGAGCAGGTAAAATAGGGCTTGCTGCAGTTTTTTTTACATGCTCTGGAACTGAACGCTGCAGTGTGAACTAGAGCCCAACATACCATTGGAATACATTGGACGCAGTTTTGATCCGGTCTGTAACTGCTCTGCACCTGGAACGCGCTTGGTGTGAAGGCCTAAAACATATTCGGTAGCAGCCCAGAAGTTTACAACAAAAATCAACATAGCTACAGTCATAGCCAAACATATTGGCACCCCTGCATTTCTGTCAGATAATGCACCACTTCGCACAGAAAAGTGTTGCAATTACAAATGTTTAGGCGTTCTCATGTTTATTTCTTTTGTTTGTATTGGTATGACACAAGTGGAGGGGAAAACAAAGCCAAATCTGACACATTCCACCCAAAAAATGGACTGGACAAAATTATTGGCAACCTCAATATTTGGTAGCACAACCTTTGGAAAAAAATAATGGCAATCAATCGCTTCCTGTAACCATCAATTAATTTCTTACACCTCTCCACAGAATTTCTGGACCACTCTTCTGTCGCCAGATGCTCCAGGTCTCCGAGATTGGAGGGGTTCCTTCTCCCAACTGCTGTTTTGAGATCTCTCCACAGGTGCTCTATGGGATTCCGATCTAGACTCATTGCTGGCCAGTCCAGTACTGAAACCATGTCTGGGTGCTTTTTGACGTGTGCTTTGGGTCATTGTCCTGCTGTAAGGCCCATAACCTTTGATGGAGACCCAACTTTCTGAAACTGGGCACAACATTGCACCCCAGAATTCTTGGGTAGTCTTTAGATTTCATAATACCATGCACATAGTCAGGACATCCAGTGCCTGAAGCAGCAAAGCAACCCCAAAACATCAGTGAACCTCCACCATGTTTGACTATTTTTTTTTCATTAAAAGGCCTCATTTCTTTTTCTGAAAACAGTAGAATGATGGGCTTTACCAAAAAGCTGTCATTTTGTTTCGTCTGTCCACAGGACATTCTCCCAAAAGGATTTTGGCTTCCTCAGGTAAGTTTTGGCAAACTCCAATCTGACTTTTTTATGTTTCTGTGTCAGCAGTGAGGTCCTCCTGGGTATCCTACCATAGCATCCCTTTTCATTTAGATGGTGACGTATAGTGCAAGCTGATACAGCTGTACCCTGTGTGCCTGAAGGTCAGCAGGAATTTGTCTGGAAGTCGATTGAGGGTTTTTGTCCACCATTCGAACAATCCTTCCTTGCAATCTTTGATCAATTGTTCTCTTTCGTCCACATCCAGGGAGATTAGCTGCAGTGCCACAGGCTGTAAACTTCTTGACATTGTTGCGAACAGTGCACACAGGAACATTAAGATCTAAGGAAATGGACTTATAACCTTGAGATTGCGCTTTTCCACAAAAACTTGGAGTGAAATTATTTCTTGCAATTTGGAGAAGGTGCCAATAATTTTGTCCAGTCCATTTTTTGAGTTTTGGGTGGAATGTGTCAGATTTGGCTTTTTTTTCTCTCCACTTTTTTGTCTCATACCAATACAAACAAAAGAAAAACACGAGAATGCCTAAACATTTGTAATTGCAACAATTTTCTGCGCGAAGTGGTGTATTACCTGACAGAAATGCAGGGGTGCCAATAGTTTTGACCATGACTGTATGTTACTATATATCTCAATTAGTGTATTGCTCGTGATCAAAGTGGATCTCAAAACTATTATCTTTTCCTTGGTTACAGCTCAAAATCAATTTGAGGAAAACAACCTCAGAATTATGGTAATCTAATACATATTCTCATGTATATCCTCAGCTGTTAGAAGTACTTCTATAACTGTGGTGGATACCATTTGTGTACAGGCTGGGCCTTTTGCTTCGATACAGCTGGCCTGAAAATCCCAAAGCTTTTAGCTCAAAGGATTTGAATTACAGTTGCATTAGGGTGAATGACGCAGAGAAGCGGTAGTCAATTTTCTGCATTCATTGTGATGAAAGAGCTTTACGATTGCAAACAACTGCAATAACACCCAGATATTAATGACATTTTCATACAACGCAATTTCCATAAATGTGGATTAAGCTGCAGTAAGGTGCGAAACAGTTCAGAGGCGAGGGACAGGTGGAGTCTCCAACACTTATCCAGTTAAGTTTTGTATGAGAGATTGGAAGCCGCGTGCAGCTTTACATCTCTTCATTTGGAGCTTTTTTTTTATTACATTATTCACAGATAATGAAGATTACAATAGCAGTCATTTAGAACCAAGGTAGTATAACAAACATCCTTTCCAAATACATATTACAATTCCTGCTCTTTAACCTCATAGAAGAAAACAACAAAAGGCCATTTTATTTTCACTGTGTCTACACTGGCAGTTCACAGTATTAGGTGGCATTGCAAACTTACAACAATTGCAGATAATTCAAACTGTCCAGGTATGGATAATTTACATGCAAATATTAACAATACATCTACAATGTATCAAAATACACAATAGTCAGGTCTTCCAACTGAAACCTAGACTTCAGTAACACCACAAAGGATTTTACGTAGTATCACCTTCAGAATCTTGGTGCTCACTGGCATTAGAATTAGCCTCCTCAGACTTCAACTCAGTGCTGTCTGCCTGGGTGTTAAGGTTTTCTGGGGCAGGGCTGCAAGTGCTGCTGTTCTCCTGTTTCACAGGCGATGCATCCGCTATAGAACTCTGGTTGCTATTATCATCTGAAACGAAAGAAACTATTATTAGGTAATTAAGAAGTGGTAGGGCACAGGTTGTGGACATCATTACTATCAAGAAGAGGTCAGGAGGAATCTGACAGCTCCCACCCCCATCGGTGGAATTCCAGAGGTGCTATGCCCTGACCACTATCAGCCTAATTTTCAATAAAGTTCTCTTAGTTGCTAGGATAATGAGTGAGTTGTAAGTAGAGCTGCAGCTAACGATTATTTTCAAAATCGATTAGTTAGCCGATTATTAGGTTCGATTAATCGGTTAATCGGATAAACAATAAAATAAAGTTTAAAAATGGCTCCAGTGATGGGACTACTAGTTTGTATTGAGGTTGTAGTCCATCACAGGAGCAAGCTTGAGCGGTGGAAGTAAAAAAGAAAAAAAGATAGTGTGGTGTGCAATATAGTGAAATGGAAAGTGTAAAATTATACAGCAATGCATGCAGAATGGCACTGGCTATAGAGGACTACAAAAGCACATTATACAGCGCAATGCAGAATACCGCCAGCTATATTCAGAGGAATACAACACATCCTAGCAATAGTACAATATAGCTGGCGGTATTCTGCATTGCGCTGCATAATGTACTATTGCTAGGTTTTGTAGTCCTGTATAGCTGGTGGTATTTAGCATTATACCACTTTATAACGTACTATTGCTGGGATTTGTTGTAGTCCTCTATAGCTGGTGGTATTCCGCATTGCGCTGTATAATGTACTATTGCTAGGTTTTGTAGTCCTGTATAGCTGGTGGTATTTAGCATTGTAACACTTTATAATGTATTATTGCTGGGATTTGTTGTACTCCTCTATAGCTGGTGGTATTCCGCATTGCACTGTATAATGTATTATTGCTGTGACTTGTAGTCCTCTGTACAGCGCAATACAGAATATCACCAGCTATAGAGGAGTACAACAAATCCCAGCAATACATTATACATACAGTGTATAATGTATTTGTGGGATTTGTATTCCTATGTATAATATACAGCACAATGTACCATCAGCTATAGAGAAATACAAATCCCAGCAACACCTGCTCCTCCTTACTACATCTCCCCGCGTCCCTTGCCGATCGTGGATGTGGATGGGCAGGAAATGTGACGCGGGGAGGAGGTGCGGCGTGTGGCGCGTGAATGCGAGCGGGTCTGGCAGCGGCGAGCGCGAGGTGGGGAGGAGGTGCGGCGCACAGCGTGCGGAGCTGTGAACAGGGCCAACTGATCGGAAGCCGATTAATCGATTATTGAAAAAGTTGACAACTTTTTCAATAATCGATTATGTCGATTAGTTGTTGCAGCCCTAGTTGTAAGTGTGGTAGGGACATAGATCAGGGGCTGTACCAAGCGCTGCCTACAGAACTCGACAATGGTTACATAAATAGCACAAGATGTCATATTCAATGCCCTGTCTATCCAATTTGTCTGACCCACCCTCATCTCTACTCTACTCCCCCATTGTAGAGCAGGGGATGCATTACTCAGAGTGAGAGGGGGAGGGGAAATATTTATCTATATGAAGCCATTTCCTTCACACACACACCTCTGTCAATATCTGCAGAGCTTTACCAATCAGCTATATGTGTTCAGGGAGCGTAATGGGAGGGAGTAGAGGTCACTATTAGTCAACTCACCCCAAAACAGGTACATCACTCAATTTTAAAATGTCCTTGATCTACCCCGCTTTCCAGGTAACCATATCATGTTTGGATTCCAAAGCCATGACAAATTGCGAATTAGTATCTTAGCAAAAATAGCATCTGACAATTGGGGACTGACAGTATAAACATTTGAGCATTAGTGTACAAGAATATGTGGAATACTTGTGTAGTAATACATCTTCTATGGTAAACAGAACACCTATCATGAGACAGGACAACATATACTGCACTAGTGTATGACACGGTCGATGCTCACCCTGCATATCCATCATGCCAGGAGAGGAACTGTTTTCTGGGGTGGTCAGTTCTGAGCCACATTTCTCATCTTTTGTTTTCTTCTTGTTTTTGGTCTTCTGCAAATAAAAAAAAACAAAAACATAAATTTGGCTACTGAATTCTTCATGCAGAGAAATAGCCAATATCCACAACATAGACCACAATGAGAAAACTGCAGATAGATCTGTTAAGAGAAAAGATGGAAGGAAAGTCACACAAGTTAGACATTGGAAATACACAGCTGCATCCCGGCAGTAGCAGCTCTGCACGGCTAAATGGTACAAAAACCTGGGTCAGCCTACATCAGTCATTCATAGCTATGGCATATGGAAATTACTACTACTTTATTTAATCCAACAGTTCCAACTCTTCTCATTTCCAACTGCAGCCTTGAATAATTACCTAAAGCTAACCCAATTATTAGTTTGGCAGTGCTGGTTGGATTTAATCTTGCTAGCAGAATTACCTCATGATGCAACATAACTGCAAGGTTTTATTACAGTAGAAAGGAAAAATATGCAACAGATAGAACTGTAAAAAGGAGATTTGTAGACTAGGGAAAGGCTAAAACACAAGTCCTGTGGTTACTTTACAACACACACAGTGACCATGGGGAACAAAAGTAGTCACCCCCCCCCAGAAGGAAGGACAGTGTCAGCATGAATTCAGAGATGATTTGATGATCTACAGCTGAGTTATACACAAATAACATACATTGTTATTAGTTAAGGTATTTTTAAGATTTAACTCCTGAGTTTAGCGTCACTTTAAAAAGCAAGTTGTGTTTTTGCCAGGATGGGAAAATCAACAGGTTGATTTAACTGCCCTGAGTAGTCAATCAGCTGGCACGAGGGGTTGCGATTCAGGTGCTCCCCATATTCTATAGCAGTGATCCTAGTGATGCATTCCTGAGGGCACAACAAAAGTTGAGTATGTGCAGCTTGGGAGGATGACAATTTAAAAGGAGAACTATGAGGCGAGTGATTTTCACTCAGCCTCATAATCTGAGCCGACCTGTGACAATGAAACGGTCACAGGTCAGCTCAGTAGATTGGGAAGTGCGCGAACACATACCGTCGCTCGCTCACTTCTCGATTTATCCCTGCAGAGAGCCGTGACTGTCACTGTAATAAAGCCTTGCAGTCACATGGCTCCCTGCAGGGATTCCCTCCCTCCCCTCTCCGATCCTCCAGCGCTGACTGGCGAAACGGACGGGGGAGGGCACAGCTGTCTCTGCCTCTGTATAGGCAGAGCCAGCTGTCAATCCCGCAGCTGGGTGGATCCAGACAGTATTGTCGCGTTCCGTCCCGGCTGCAGCATCTCAGTATACCGCGAGCTGTGGCTCGTGGTATACTGAGCTTTGGGTCACGGGAGAATCCTAGTTTGTGTCCTCCCGTGACCCTAAGGAGCACTATGGGGAAAAACACTGACCCCATAGTTCTCCTTTAAATAAAACTATTTATCTGCCCTTCCTGGGCAAAAGCACAAGTTCACCTTAGAAATAGGGCATCTGTCAGTTTTTATTGGGCCCTTATCCACATTACAGTCATGGTGGTCACGAAGGACAAATCTTTCTAAGGGGCACATACTTATACAGCACAGACAGGTTACAGCTGCTTTCAAGATTTTATTGCAGTCTACACTCCAGTTAGGGAAGGGGACTGAAAAAAGAAAAAAAAAATAGAAATGTTTTCTTTCTCAGGTGAAGCTATATGCCCTTTACAAATGATTACTGGGACGTGCTTGTTTTCAGGGCTGAATAGCTCAAACTCAAATTTCAAACAGACCCCCTCTATCCCTTCGTACAGATTTCAATTACAGGGGATATAAAACTACTTAAAGAAATAAGCTATGAGCTGTCAGGGCTTTTGAGGTCTAGTTCACACAGCGATTGATGCAGGTTTTTTTGCTAAAAATGGGATTTCAAGGGTTTTCCAGTGTGTTTGCATCCGTCTGCATGCGTTTTTATGCATTCCGTTGCATCTAAAATAGGACAAGCAGTATTTTTTTCTGACTGCATCGGAGCAGACTGCACTGGTGTGAACAGAGAACCAGAAATCCCATAGGAAAGCATTCTGATGTATTTTGGCTGAACAGTCTGCATCACAACTGCATCTGGTGTGTACTAGCCCTTAATATGTTCTGCCAACCAGTATGAAATCTTATCTGTAAAATAAAGATTTTATATTAAAAAAAATGTATTAAAGTTTAAAATGCTAAAAACATTAAAAACTAACCCAATGCCACTATTGTTTCTCTAAGAATGCCTGCAGGAATAACCTGTTGTAGAATTGCACATTACACCTTACCTGATATATTTATATGATATATAGATCTCATCATTAATCTGCTTGAACCATTTTTATTTTTTTTCACTTTAGTTATTTTTGTTACTTACAGCTTTGAAAGTATGTACTATCTGTACCTGTTCCATGTATTCTGAATTTCACTCGCAAATTGCAAGCACTCGTTGGTCAACGTGGTCAGCTGACGGCACTGACCAATGAGAAGCGCTTCTTAGCAATGCTAAATACGGTTTTGGTTAAAAACATTTTTTTTGGTATCAGGACAAGTAGATTGTCATGAGGGACAAGTAGATTCGGGCCCCGCGTGAATCCATGGAAAAGTAGTTTTTTCAAAAATGTCCACACCCCTGTAGTCACCATAGAGACTGAACCTATAGCCTAAGGGAATGTTGAGAACGTAAGCGTTACTTAGCTGGCCTGCGGCATGCAGTTCTCCTTCAGCGTAACCCTTACATCCATTGCAGAAAGGGGTTAATGCAGACCTGTACCCTAAAACAAAGACCTTCATTGCAATATTATGGTTAAATATGGCCTGAGGGACACAGAAGAATAAAAACAAAAACATTCTCCAATCCATCATATGCTCAACATGAAGAAAGCAGTCACAAGTCTCTACAAATGGGAGGATTATTGTTCAGACACAGCCACTGACTAGCCTGGTCTCCCTAAACCGCTTTTCAAGCCCTTCAGTAGAGAATCTGTGATTATTTGATCAGGATTGATGTTCTAGTTCAACTGCAGCCATTCTTTTAAATTTTAGACAGAGTGGGGAATGTTTAAAACAGGGGTAGGCAAACTCCGGCCCTCCAGCTCAGGCAGAACTACAAATCCCATTAGGCATGGCAAGACTGACCGCCACATGCATGGCTCCCAAAGGCAGATGCCTGGTGGGATTTGTAGTTTCACACAGCAGGGGGCGCCAGAGTTTGCCCACCTTAGTTTAAAACATTAAAAAGGTTTTTAAATTGCTGTCTGTATGCCAGATTTCTCATTTTATATGCCCCGGTCTCTGGGACAAAAGCAAGAGGACATCTGCAATAGAGACAGCAGCAGCAGCAGGAAAAAAAAAAAAAAAATATAAAAAAACTAGGGTTGCACAGATACCAAGTACGAGTACAAGTACAGATACTTTTGAGCTCCAAGACTACACTAGAGAAAAATTCAAAAATTAGGAGGCAGCTGTCATTTGTAAGGAGCACACTGAGCACCTAGGATTTGTACATCTGTTTTAATGTACGATTTTGTTTTTATAAATAAAGTGATCCACAGATACCAGTTTTACGAGTACTGGTACTTGCCGAGTACTGATACATTTTTGTTTATTGTCATGTGACAGTTTTTCCTAAATCAATACAGACTAATGATTTCAGGACAGTGGTGGAGCGCCAGAGCCAGGTCCCAGCTGCAACCGCTGCAACCCTGGTAGTTCTCATGAAAATGCCAAGTATCTGTGCATCCCTAAAAAAAAACAAACACCTTGGTACATATATACAGCACACGAACAGGAGAGGTTTATTATGAGGTGCCTGAACAGCAACCTTCAAAACCTTCCTGCTACAGTGCAGTATGCAGGGCTTGAAAACGTTTAGGGTGTCTCACCAGTCAGTCAAAACTGTCACCAGTCAGCATGACCAGACCATAGCCCTGCAAATTATGTTAACATTTTTTGGGGACAGATGGAGCTTTCTTTTGGAGGTATATAAGCACCACGGGGGGTATTTTTTTAAACTATATATGAAAAAGTAATGTAAATTTAAAAAAAAAAGTTTCCCCTATGTTGTTATAAAACATTTATTCTTACCCATATTTTTGGTAAAATATAAAAGACGGGGTCACGTCGGGTAAATACTAGAAACAGGATGTCTTGCTGCACTCCTTACCGGGTGCTTGTAGTGACCACGGAAGGCACCGTGTAAATCACAGAAAAGAAGAATAATGTCACCAGCACACCGTTTTTGTATAGGGGTTAATGCAGACCTGTACCCTAAAACAAAGACCTTCATTGCAATATTATGGTTAAATATGGCCTGAGGGACACAGAAGAATAAAAACAAAAACATTCTCCAATCCATCATATGCTCAACATGAAGAAAGCAGTCACAAGTCTCTACAAATGGGAGGATTATTGTTCAGACACAGCCACTGACTAGCCTGGTCTCCCTAAACCGCTTTTCAAGCCCTTCAGTAGAGAATCTGTGATTATTTGATCAGGATTGATGTTCTAGTTCAACTGCAGCCATTCTTTTAAATTTTAGACAGAGTGGGGAATGTTTAAAACAGGGGTAGGCAAACTCCGGCCCTCCAGCTCAGGCAGAACTACAAATCCCATTAGGCATGGCAAGACTGACCGCCACATGCATGGCTCCCAAAGGCAGATGCCTGGTGGGATTTGTAGTTTCACACAGCAGGGGGCGCCAGAGTTTGCCCACCTTAGTTTAAAACATTAAAAAGGTTTTTAAATTGCTGTCTGTATGCCAGATTTCTCATTTTATATGCCCCGGTCTCTGGGACAAAAGCAAGAGGACATCTGCAATAGAGACAGCAGCAGCAGCAGGAAAAAAAAAAAAAAAAATCAGCAGCAGGAAAAAAAAAAAAAAAATATCAAAAAACTAGGGTTGCACAGATACCAAGTACGAGTACAAGTACAGATACTTTTGAGCTCCAAGACTACACTAGAGAAAAATTCAAAAATTAGGAGGCAGCTGTCATTTGTAAGGAGCACACTGAGCACCTAGGATTTGTACATCTGTTTTAATGTACGATTTTGTTTTTATAAATAAAGTGATCCACAGATACCAGTTTTACGAGTACTGGTACTTGCCGAGTACTGATACATTTTTGTTTATTGTCATGTGACAGTTTTTCCTAAATCAATACAGACTAATGATTTCAGGACAGTGGTGGAGCGCCAGAGCCAGGTCCCAGCTGCAACCGCTGCAACCCTGGTAGTTCTCATGAAAATGCCAAGTATCTGTGCATCCCTAAAAAAAAACAAACACCTTGGTACATATATACAGCACACGAACAGGAGAGGTTTATTATGAGGTGCCTGAACAGCAACCTTCAAAACCTTCCTGCTACAGTGCAGTATGCAGGGCTTGAAAACGTTTAGGGTGTCTCACCAGTCAGTCAAAACTGTCACCAGTCAGCATGACCAGACCATAGCCCTGCAAATTATGTTAACATTTTTTGGGGACAGATGGAGCTTTCTTTTGGAGGTATATAAGCACCACGGGGCGGGGGGGGGGGTTATTTTCTACTATCCGATGGAAAAAGTA
>NW_017306281.1:1028452-1030830 GCF_000935625.1 Nanorana parkeri | reverse complement strand
TTCTACTATACGATGGAAAAAGTAATGTAAATTTAAAAAAAAAAGTTTCCCCTATGTTGTTATAAAACATTTATTCTTACCCATATTTTTGGTAAAATATAAAAGACGGGGTCACGTCGGGTAAATACTAGAAACAGGATGTCTTGCTGCACTCCTTACCGGGTGCTTGTAGTGACCACGGAAGGCACCGTGTAAATCACAGAAAAGAAGAATAATGTCACCAGCACACCGTTTTTGTAAATCAATAATCCATTTTAATGGCACATTGCCATCCAATACCTCGGGTAATTACGTCGGGTAAATAGACACCAAACATGTCAAGTCAAAAAAAATTGCGTGTGCTTGCAAAATTGCAAAAAACAACCACACCGAAAATTGGCCATGGGCGACGCTTTAAACGCTTTTATTGCTCACCAGTTTAGTGATCAGTGATTAATGGCCCTATAATTATTACTCTCACTCCGACGTTCGCGGTGATATGTAATATGTGTGGCACAATAGGCGCAATTGTTGCTTCCGCACATAGGCGCACCCGACGCATGTCTACATGTGTATGTGGGGGGCGGGGAACTTTAAAAAAAAGAAAAAAAAAAGTATTTTTTATGCTTTCATTTTTGTATTACTTTTTTTTTTTTTAACACAACTTTATTGCTATCACATGGGGGGCTAAGAAGCTTCCTATGCGATAGCCAATTTACAAGACTGGTTCTCTTTATGGACCCCTAATGTCACCTAGGGACCCCCAGAGGTGCTGATGAAGCAGAGATCTGCTTCACCAGCTTCTGTAGCTGGGAATGACAGCTGAATGTGGAAGTGATGTAATATACAGGAGAGAGGAGATCAGAGGGAGATCGTTTACCGATCTCCCTTTGATCCCCTGTCACAGAGCAGCCATGCCGGTCCCGGGCACAGGGGATCTCAGGACCGGCAGTGACAGCTGCTGCTGATACACGCAATCGGGCGTCTCTAGAGACGCACGATGGCTTGAATGTAAAGCTCCCGGCCAGCCGTTCAATTACAAAGAAAGGCCGGCCGGGAAGCTACTCGTCGGGCTCTGGCAAAATAGAATTATATTATAATATAGAAGTAGTGGCTGGGGTTCTACTTTAACCTCACATTTTCTGACTTTTCCCTTATAGCCCAAAAAAAAAAAATGAAGCAATACTGTATCAAACATTCATCATTTACAGTACCAGTGACACTGTTCTCTGCACTAGATGCACCACAAATTTACTTTGTACAGAAACTTCAGGAGTGGCATTTCATACAGAGCACAGCATCCATGAGCATCAACATCTGTGTTCACAGATGCAGCAAATCCACATACATCCATCAGAAATAATTCTCGACGACTAATTTCCGATTCATTATTAGACACCATCATTGCTCTTTGATAATAAACCGAAAAGGACCGTGTCATTGACAACCTGTGGTACAATTTACATGTTAAGAACATTTAACAACAGTCATTATTGGCAATCATACTTCCATCGATAGCCAATTAAAAGTATACACACAGTTCAGTAGGTGTTAGAAAGAGGTTGGAATAAGCATGCTAGGGTGTTAGTAAAATCCCCACTCCCTGTGACATTAAAGAACAAACAATAGTAGAAAAGACAGTAGCTGACTTTTCCACAGGGTTTTGGTCGCCTCAGAAGTCCCGAATTCTCATCTGTCACTTTCAACTCAATCTGAAGGGAAAAAAATGTACAAAAATAAATAACTTGATGTAGACTTATGTAAGATGAATGTCAGCAAAACATTTCCCATCAAAAACCATAGTAACCAAGTTACAAAAACAAAAAAGACAAAAACGAATTAAAAAAAATAAAAATGTTGAGAGCCATGTGCATGTTATGGAACTTATGTGGACATTAGAAGTCCTGCATATCTGCTCACAGCACCCTAAGCAATGTTGACACACAATGCATGTAGGGACTTGATTGGTATCCAAAGACTGTAACTTGTGTAATGTCCTCGGAGTAAAACAGGAAAACAGAGTGTCTGACACATTAACTGGAAAAGCCTAATTAACTGTCCAAGACATAAAATACCAACCCAACAAATGCAAGATTATGAAACTACAATGGGGATAAATCCACTGTAATTACAAGAAACACTTAATACATATAAAATCAGGAAGGATTCATGCTTTAAATACTGTGACACAAACAATATATACTGTATAATCGCATATGCTTTACATAGTTTTACCCAATAAACAAACATTTTGCAACATTATTGGCCACAGGTCTAATATAATGATTTGTTATTCTCCAAGATCGCCTCCCCAATCCTATGCTCCAAAGAACCCTGCCTACACAAACCACTATTAAGCCTGGTGTCACTCTCGCCGCTGTTCTAAATGGGTGTGGAGG
>NW_017306281.1:1007177-1028404 GCF_000935625.1 Nanorana parkeri | reverse complement strand
GGGGGGAAGCAGTCTTATTATTTTAGATTGTGAAAAGTGGAAAAACTACTACTGGCATCACCTAAAAGACTCATCAACCTAAAACATCAAATATTTATGTATGTTGGCTAGTTGAAGCAAACACTAGCTTCTTTTTCTCTTGAGGGGCCAACAAACACAAGATCTGCACCCACTCTTGCCAGTCTCAGTGGCACTGGTCAGCAAACGCATGTTGGTTGGCGTTGTGAAGTCTGCAGAAGCTATACTATAGAGGAAATATAGGTGCTGTACGTGATGCCCTCAAACCAGGAAGAGAGACCGATTTTCCGCAGCTTCAAATGTACACAGTGTGAAGCTCACAATGAGCAGTAAAAACAGAATAGGCAATTTCAGTACGGGAGAGAGCATCTGCAACTGTGAAAGACTAAAAGCAACGCTAGAATTCAGCTTTCCGATGTTGTTTACCATGATAGGTTAACACAAACACTAGTTTAAATGTAAAACCGCTGAACCATTTGTGCAATTTTGAAAGAAAAAAAAAATATCTGGGAGGTTTATGAACATCGTTGCCTCCATGGGAAAGGTGCAATGCTACTTCTGACCACTTGAGGGGGACATTGTTACATGCACCCATCACAGTGCTAAAGCTCTACATGGGTTCATTGAAGATCTTCATATTGTTTCCTAAGGCTTCAGTTTTAAATGCATGGATGTGTAGCTATGGATTTGTCACATTTGTGTTCTGCACCTTCTTTCTCTTCTGCATTATACTCCATCCAATATGAAAATGGACTTTGTTACGAGGCCAAAGAAACTTCCTGCCAACAACTACTATTTAGATTAGCCTAAACATTTCTGCATATAGGATAACATGGTTAGTAAAGCAAAGAGGAGACCACTAAGTAAACATTTGGGAATCAAGCTGTCAAGTAAGAAAGGTATGAAATGCGATTGATATTTCATTACAGGAAACTTGCAAACTAAGAATATCTTACATCGTCCACTTTAGGTTCAGCAACAGGCACCCACTTGTAAATTCTGAGAGAAGTATCACCAACAGTCACCCATTTCTTTTCCCTGAAAAACGAGAGCAAATATATATTTCAATACATAAATACATTAGAAAGAACAAAGTAAAAAAATATAGCCCAAACTAGGGATGTTCAGATACCAAGTACCGTGCTCGGTACATGTACAGATACTTTTGCCGAGTATCAGCACTGGTATCTGAACATCCCTAGCCCAAACAATGCTCCTTCACATATAGTGTTACAGCAGTGTGACGAAAGCTAAAAAAGTATGTTTCCAATTAAACCCAGCACCTGAACCTTGTTGGGGCCCATTCACACCACACACCTCCTTAGACTGCATTGCTCAACGCAGATCCAATGCAATAAGTGAAAATCCATTGACTCCAAAAGGTTCACACCACGGTGCTGCATTGGAGCATGCTTTATTAAAATTAATTGAGGTGCACCAAAATGGAAATTTCAAAACCAAAATAAAAATAATTGTCAGGCCGAAATTGAAACTGAAAATGTTTTTTATTTAAATGTTTTCAAATTTTTTTTAAAGATTTTATTATTTATTTTTTATAAACTTTTACATTTTATTCATTAAATATTTTTATTTTTTACTTTACTTTTAGGGGCTTTGGGGAAATATTAGGGGTCTAAACAAACCCCTGATATTTCCCTTTTGAAATAGAAAAAGATAGGGCTTAATGTATTATTGCTGGGATTTGTTGTGCTCCTCTATAGCTGGTGGTATTCTGCATTGATTGCTATATAAATTTACACTTTCCATTTCACTATATTGCACACACTTTTTTACTTCCACCGCTCCAAGCTTGCTCCTGTGATGGACTGCAATCTCAATACAAACTAGTAGTCCCATCACTGGAGCCATTTTAAAAAATGTATTTTATTGTTTATCCAAGTAATCGAACTTAATAATCGGCTAACTAATCGATTTTGAAAATAATCGTTAGCTGCAGCTCTAGAAAAATATATTTTTCTGTATCCCCTGTTATCAATGAACAGGAATACTCAGTGTTCCTGTTCATTCATAACATGAGGACATAGTAAGTTTACTATAACTACAATTATGAATGAACAGAAGGGGATGTAGATCACTCCCATTCATTCATAATTGAGGATACAGTAAACATACCATGTCCTCAATTATCTACAAACACTCACTGATCACTGATCGTTGAGTGATTGTACTGCTCTCCTCTCTGACACGCCGTCACAGGAGGCTGAGCGAGCGGTGTAGAGAGGAAAGCCCAGCCTCCTGTGACAGCGTGGGCTGTCTCCGCCCCCACACTGCTCTGCCGGACTATGATAGGAGGCTGAGCTGTGTGGGAGGAGAGACGCCGACCGCTCGGCCGGCTGTCACAGTTTCTCTCCTCCCCCTGGGACACAGAGCAGCGCCCAGCGGGGAGGACAGAAAGCAGGGATGTGACCATATATTGGCAGGAAAATTGCACTTTCTGCATTTAGCCAAAAGTGCCATTTTCGCCTGATATGTTTCGGCGGCCGATATACCGGTGCATCCCTAAAAATTAACACTCTGCATCTAAAAGCAGCACAACATGTTACAACTCTTCATAACATGCTGCAATGTACATTAAAAAGGGAAGAAAGATTTATTTTGGTTCCTGCTGAAAAAAAAAAAATCTGCATATCAATACAACAGGTTAAACAAATGCACTTTAACAAAGCCATGTTTTTTAAAAAAGGGATGTAAACAGATATCAAGTGCATTTAACATGCATTAATGTAAGCTAAATTCAGTGGATGTGGTGTGGATCTATATGTGAGCTTGTGTCTATTGTGGAAACATTTATTCTTCTGGCTCATAGGGAAGGGCACGCACAACACCAAAATGGATGCAGGCTGGGGAATGTAAACACAGCACTGAAATCCTTACTCACTTTATTATCACCTCCCTTCAAATCCAGACAGGATGCGAGGGAAAAGATCCAACAGGGACAGAGTGCAATACATGGCTTGACCATTGTTCCAGCCTTCTCTTACTCTTCTATAGAGAGCCAGGGCTGGACAAATCTCAGGAGCCAAATTACCTTTGATATTTCCACTAGCTGTTGTCCTAAAAAAAAATTCATGCTGGCCCCTGAATTTCATATTAAATTTGTCCCCCCTATAAAAAAAAAAAAATGTAGAAAATAGGAATCACCAGCACTCAGTAGATAATATTCAGATAATAACGTCTGATGAAGGGACCATGCGTGGCCCAGAAACGTTGGTTACTGTGATGTGTGTGACGATTGGTCCGAATAAATGGACGTTATCCGATTATCTGATTATCTACCGAGTGCTGGTGATTCCTATTTTCCAACCAATTGATGTGCATGGCGCCATCCGTGATGATTCATATTATTACGAGCACCACCATTGTGATTTGGGCTGGAGACGCTGTAAAGCTGGCCATACACCTTACAATTATCTGCAGATTTTCTGTGGTCAGATGGAAAAAGTTCATTACAGTAGAAATCAGTTGTCTAATTCACCTAATTAACCATTAGAAATTCAAAACGAACATACCAAGAAAAAAAGGTTTTGAATTAAATTCTACTGGCGATGTGTAAAAGCCATAAGGAATTATTTGGGTTTCATGCTTTAAAAAATATGCTAAATCACATATTTAAATCCAGATTATTTGGGTAGCAAACATTTGTGAAATTATACAACATGTAAAAAAAAAAAAAAAAGTTGCTGCAAATATGGTGAATTGTAAGCAGATTTAAAAGAGAACTATGGGGTGACCTTTTTATCCCATAGTTCTCTTTCGGGTTACGGGAGAACATATACTAACCTCCTCCCATGACCCAAAGCTAAGTATATCGCAAGCTATTGCTTGTGATATACTGAGAGCGCCGCAGCTGGAACAGATCCCTTCAATACTCTCGAAATAAACCCAGCCGCGTGAGTGACAGCTGGCTCTGCCTATCTAGAGCAGAGCTAGCTGTGCCCGCCCCCTCCCCTTTCGTTCCTCCACTCAGTGCTGGAGGATGGGAGAGGGGAATCCTGCGGGAGCCGTGAGTGACAGTCACCGCTTACTGCAGGGAGACGATCGGGGAGTGGACGGCGGCATGTTTCTGCTCACTTCCTGATCAATAGAGCCGAACTGTGACAGCTTCTTTGTCACAGGTCGGCTCTGTGTGGATGAGTGGAAATCACTCACTTCATACTTCTCCTTTAACGCATGTTAAAGCGATTGTCAATGTTTGACCTCAAAAGATTGGCAAGCATAAAGAATTTAAACAAAGTAGGAAGTGTCGACACAAAATGTACTTTGGGAAATGCACTGTTAAAAGGAGAACTATTAGGTGAGTGCTTTTCACTCACCTCATAGTTCTAGCCGACCTGTGACAATGAGACTGTCACAGGTCGGCTCAGTAGATCGGGAGGTGAGCGAACACATACCGGCGTTCGCTCACCTGTCGAGGCTCTCTGCCGTGACAAGGGAGGGGCTGGGTTCCCCCCTTCCCGCTCCGATCATCCAGCGCTGACTGGAGGAACGGACGAGGGAGGGGGCGGGTACAACTGAATCTGCCTCTAGATAGGCAGAGCCAGCTGTCACTCACGCAGCTGGGCGCATCCAGGCATAATTGTCGGGATCCTCTTCAGCTCCGGCGTCTCAGTATACCACGAGCAGCTGCTCGCGGTATACTGCGGCATCTCAGTATACCGCGAGCTACAGCTCGTCGTATACTGAGCCTAGGGTGACGGGAGGACGCTAGTTTGTGTCCTCCCGTTACCCTAAGGAGAAAAGCCTTAACATTATTATGGAATCCAGGAGCCAGCTCCATTAACAACAACTGCAGAAAACCTCAGTGGAATTCTATGAACTCTCCTAAGGAATACTTTAAGAATTCTCAGAGATGAGGTCTAGAACAGGTCAGAAGGAGATCCCCCCCCTCTGGCGCAATGGACAGTTCTAAAGACCTGGTAGATCCAACCCTACACCAATACATACATTTTAAATAGTGTTGCACATTAAATACATGAAAAGCAATAACTGTGGCAGGATATTTTGGTGGCGGCATTGTCCTATTTTCCCCTGGGTGCATACAATAAAGGATGTTCGCAGTAGTGAGACACTGGCAACCTTCCTAGATGTCTGGTGTGTGAAACTGAGCAGCATCTCAAAATAAAATAGACCAAAGAGATCCCGCAGGAGAAGAACACATTAGCGCAATGTGTGAGATCTATAAAGCAGGCTCTCAAAATGAATCATTAAAGCTTTCCCTTACACAAAGGATATGAAAATGTTTGGAACCATTTATATTTGGACACTTGTGTCTGTTTTCTTTTCAATCTCAAGGGATTGTGAAGTCAAAGTCACAGCAGTGGGAATATTTTAAAAGGGAAATATCAGGGGTCTGTTTAAACCCCCAATATTTCCCCGATGCACCTAAAAGTTAAGTAAAAAATAAAAATATTTGTAAAAAATAACATTTAAAAAAAAAAAAAAAGATATATTTAAAAAAAGTTAGAAAAAAAAACATTTTCGGTTTTGGCCTGACTTTTTTTCCATTTCGGTTTTGAAATGTTTGTTTCAGTGCACCTCTAGTTTAAACATCTGTGCTACAATGCATTTTTAGATTTAAACAGAACATGATTAAAAATAATGCATACCAAAATACACATGAACTACTGAACAATTGGAATGGTCGACTCTCTTCGCAAGTGATGTAAAAAAAACATGTACACATCCGAATACCACACAGAAATTGCGTGCAGCTTCAAGAACACAAGTGCAGACTAGGCCTTCCTGGAAGTGTGTGGGAAAGGTTTATACGCAGCAGGTGCAAGCGGAAAGAAGAGAATTCCTAATATTTGGATAAAGAAAAAAAAAAAAGGAAGCGCAGTGCAACGAGAAGTTCAAAGGACAGTGCAAATCCCCTTAAGAGAAAGCAGCACTTTACTCGGTACACAGACGCACGTGGGTTTCATTGTACTGCCATCACAACTGGAGACTGCTTTCTGTGAAATAATGGACCATCTGTGCTCATGAAGGCAGCTGACAGGACAGGACCATTAGCCTTCATTCACGCCTGAGCGTGAATATATTATTTTGTGTAGCAAGTTTTTGCGTCTTTTTACGTGCCTACATTAAGTTGGTGAGTTTTTGTGAGCAGATTGTGACATGTTGATGTAAATGGGTAAACACATGCAAAACGCATGTTTTTAGGCTTTTCATTGAAGTGCATGGGGACAAGAAGCGCATAATCTCCCAAAAAGAAGCTCATGTACTTCAGGTAAAATAAAACCACTGACATGTAGGGTTTTTATGACAGAAGAGACTCTGTATGACTGTCATAATTACTTCTCCCTGCCTGTCAGCATTTGTGTGCACATGCGCAGCTCATTGCACAAGCTCAGCAAGGTCCTGTGCCGAAAAGCAGTAACTCCCGTGCACATGCGACGGAGCTGAATCATCCAGGCCCAGCCAATCAAAAGGCCAAAGATGCTGAATCCATTAGAAGACCAGGAGAAGAAGGCAGCACTGGCAGAGGAGGAGAGCGCTGACATAACAGTGCAGGAGGGGATCACCTGAAAGGTAAGTCACCCATAATGTGCCAATATCCTGTTCATACTGGCACATTATGGGAAAACACCTCCTGGGGACCCTTTATAACCCCGTTTATGCTGGTGGTTTAATACCACTTTAATTAGCATTTCATCCATTGCAGTATAGACGGGAAGGGGACACTGCAAGGGTACTTTTATTTTCTAAATTCCAGACTTTCGTTTTCATTTAATCCTGGACGAGTGCCAAAGTGTGATTCTTCTCCATTCAACCCGAAATTAAGGAAACCTTTCTCTACGTCCTATTACTGCAGCACAGTACTGCGGTGGCAGTAAATTGGCTCAACGGCATGCTGCTAAGTCAAGGAGAGAGAAATCTATGTATTGTATTTGGCTCCAGGTAACACATATTTTCAGAAGGTTGTTATGAATGTCAGCCTCCATATCCCTCTATGTACAGAATTCTAGGCACATGCATTTCCTTTGAGGTTTGCATTATAATGGACATGGCAGTCCACTTTGAAATGCACGTCAATACGTGCTTAGATTTCAATGGGTGTCAATCCAGTATCATTGTCTATTCCAGACAGCATAGTAATACAATGGCATTTCCATTTCACTGTATGCCAAAATGTAGCTATCCTTAAAAAAAGGGGAATACTATAGAATAATACAGGCTGCAAAACTGACCACCATATTTGATACCTACCATTATCAGACAGGTCCTAGATCAACATGAACAAACAGTCCCCTCCCAGCTACACAATTAACTACATGTGAAGCAGAGGAACAAAGGGGAGCGAGAGGAGTATATGAGGTCACCAGAGGAACTCCCAGGTACATAGACCCACAGCACAGCCGTAGCCACGGCCATCCAAGGAAGCTGCTCAAAGGGAAGGATGGGTGTAGCTAGGGACCTGCTGCTAGACATCCCCCTTTACTCTCTGCCTAGGGCTGCAGGGTTACCGTGGCCCACAACAAAGCCTTCCATTGACAGGGGGTTTCTGACTTCCACATTTCACTCACCCCATAGGGAGAAGGAGAAAAAAACAAACCAAGAGCTGTAAGAACTTGCGTGTTAACAGGAGGCAGAAGACACAAGAATTGAAGGTGCTGCCTCCTAGGAGCCTTTTAAACTCCCTGGCCTTGTGTTTCCTGCAAGAGGTAGGGTCATCTCTCTTTGGTGAAGCATCCTGGAGGATGAAGTGGTGGAAATTTTTCTCAAATTAAGGAAATTCTAACAGTGAATGTGGTTGTCATTCAGGAAGCTGCATGCATTCCAAAATTGAGTGTTGGAATCAAATTAAACTTCCAATGATGCTCCTCAAGTCTCTGATGGCATTAAGTGAAGATAAGGGACAAAGTGAGGGTGTTTATTTTTTTTAAAGTGCATTACTATACAATGTGACACCCAAACCGTGAGATATTTCAAGGCATAGTCCACCTTTTGTAAAAAAAAAAAAAAATTAAAAAAAAAAAAAATGTAATAAATGAACACACCTTCATAAAAGAAAAAAATGGACATTGATTTTTTTTTTCTTTTGCATTGGAGCCTGCAAATCATAACAACCGAGCCGTGAATAATGGATGGTGGGTGCAGTGCTCAGGCTCCTACAGAGCCTTACTCAAGCCCAAGCTCTGAATGGAGGTAGGGCCTTCTGATATGGGACAGGGGGAAGTAATCAATGGGCTATAGGTGTGGTGACGTTGCCACACACGGTCCATTGAGATCCAGGTGTCTCTCTGTTGCAGTGGCAGAAGAGGCTTGTAGTCTTTTTTATTGACAGGTCCTCTGAATGGATACGCGAATGAATGCTATGGCTGCCATCCCGCAGTTCATGTAGGTGGGAAAGGGGGTGGAGTAGTAGGCCACAAATATGACCTACTAAAACAAACTAGGACCCTCTGGTAGAAGAGACAGTGTGCACATCTAGTTACCACAGGGCTGGATGAATACCAGGATCAAGGTAGCCAAAGCACCTTAGAAATTACAGCTCTCTAGTTATGGCTAATGGAGCTGGCTGTGAAATAATCCTATGGCCTCCTGGAATGGACAGACTGGCTCCTGAATACCAGATTATTTTGTGCACCTCTGAGTTAACAACTGATAATGGTGATCTGCCAGCACAGTACACACAGGGTAAATATGGCAAACATTGCACCTCAGCCCCCTCATTAAAGCAGATCTCCGGGATACTCTCACCTGATCCTCTATCCCCCTCCGCTCCCTTGACACCCTCACGTCCAATGCAAGTGAATGCACCTCGCATAGAAGTGATGACGTCAGTGGGGCTTAGACCACCGGAGCTCGGGGGAAAAGATGCTGCAGGGAGCAGTCTAGCAGCCAGGTAGGATCAAGGGAGCATATTTTCTTTATTTGCACCCCTAAACCAAAATGAGCAGTTAAAGCTTGCAGTGCGGGGGTAGCGCCACTGCAAGGGTCAACTCTGGAAAATCCTGGTGTTCCTCATTAACATTACATAGAAGGCTCCTTTCACACTTAGGCGTTTTGTCGCTCAAGGGTAGGCGCAACAAAACGCTCACGACAATGGATCCCATTCATTTCTATGGCCCCTGTTCACACTGGAGTGTTTTGTCGCACTTCGTTTCCCATTGAAGTTTATGGGACCAAAAAGCACTGAAATCTGCGAAAAAGTAGCTCAAGCAACAGGCGTTTTTCTGCTTGTGACAAATGCTCAGGTGTAAACATGGGCCATAGAAATGAATGAGATTCCTTGTCTCAAACATTTTACCGCGCTTACTTTCGAGCACCAAAATGCCTAGGGGTGAATAAAGGCTGAGGGCCGATTCACACTCTAGTGTTGTACTAAAGGCACAGTTTCCCCGTGTTCAGCGCAAGCTATTGCACAACGCAATGTGACGCACTCCATGCGTTCTGGTGTGTTGTGTTGATATTCATTCTGATGGGAAACCCCATTGTACCTCCCAGGGGCCATGCAATATGATAAAAAATATAAAAAGGGTAAAGCGTACGGAGCGGTTGTAAACCAGATCATTTTAGTGAAATACAGACCAATTTCAAAGTATGCGGCAGGTACTTTTCTTTCCATATTGTTCCCAGTATGTGAGATGTGTCACTGAGGTGGACAGGCTGACATTGCACTGATGGTGATTGGTCCATGCAGTCTCCGTCCGCACGCTGTATGATCTCATAGAGGACTCGGCAATGCTGATATGAGGACATTTAAATGTCCGACCAATCAGCGGCCTCCTGCTCATCCACCATGACTGACTATTGGTGTGTGAACTCACACCGGGGAGATGTACAGATCACAACAAATCGAGAAAACTTTGTCAACACGCTGCAGCCACACCGGGGGACTCCGATCACACCATCCATCTGAACTCAATCAATATCGGGGGGACGATTGGCAGGGCTGATCCCGGCAGTGTGAATGGAGAGCCCGTGTGTAGGACGAGATCGGTCATGGAGCGGGTGTAGAATGGCCTCGGTGTTATGAGATCGGCCATGCCGCCAGCGTTTAAGTGATCGGCCACGGAGCTGATGTTTAAAGGGTTCTGTCATAGTGTGATAAGATCGGCCATGAAGCCGGAATGTACGATGGAGCCGGTGCGTGATGCGATCGGCCATGGCTCCGCACTTCCTCCCGCAGCCCCATATTTCAGGCGGCACGAGCAGAGGACAGGGCTTGGTGGGGGAGGGGGCTGGCAGCCGGAGGGCCAAAGCGCTAAATTTAAAAGCAGTCTGTGCCCGGATAATCCGGAGAAATCAGTGCCGCTCTCCAGTCACCGGGGGAGGGGGAGGAGGGGAAGTCACCGGATCAACCCAATAATGAGGCCGCCGCTCCTCTTCCTCTCGCCGGCTGCAAACAAATGGCTGCCGGCTTTGGCGGGAGCGCGGAGAAGAAAGAGCGAGCACACGGGTCTCCTCAGTCACCCGCCTCCTCCCCCATGAGCCGGCAGCCCCGGGATCCAGTCACGCCGCCTCCATAGCCCGCAGCAGCAGCGCCTCCCTCCATTCCTCCTTTGTTGTCTGTTTTTTTTTCTTCTTACCATTTCCGTACTTTTTCGATGGCGGCCATCACCCGTTTGATGTCATCTTTAGCCCGGCTTCGTGTCTCGGCTCGGACCGAGCGCCCCGACATGGCTGCAGTGGTTTATCGGGGAAGGGGAGGGCAGGGAGATTCTACGCCGGTTACTTGTCTCTCTTTCTTCTCAGCTCTCTCACACATACGGCCGAGCACAGCCAATCCACGCATGCGCAGTGCGCCGCCCGCTGCTGCTACTGCTCGACCGCGGCGGGGGGATGGGGAGCTGAGCGCTGCACACCCACAACACAATACAGAGCTGCTTGACTCCTTTCATTCATTGCATATGATCGCCGCTCCATCTGCCTGACCGGACGGATATTGTCAGCCAGTTTACCAGGGACAAAATAAAGTTTTTCAGTAGTGTTCGTTTCTTACATTATGACTTTATCAGGGCTAAGCTACAACAATGGTTGTCATAGGCACACTGCATAGAATGAAGGATCCTGGAAGTGTCCTTGTCTAATGAGTGTGAATATGGCAGACCGTGCACATGCTGGGGGCCCGGGTTGAATGACAGCACGTCACCTCAGCAGAGAATACCATAGGGACAGCCCTGCCCTAACCCCTCACACATGTACACTATATTGCCAAAAGTATTGGGACACCCCTCCAAATCATTGGATTTAGGTGTTCCAATCCCCTCCATGGCCACAGGTGTATAACATCAAGCACCTAGGCATGCAGACTGCTTCTACAAACATTTGTGAAAGAATGGGTCGTTGTCAGGAACTCAGTGAATTCAAGCGTGGTACCGTGATAGGTTGCCACCTGTGCAATAAGTCCATCCGTGACATTTCCTTGCTCCTAACTATTCCACGGTTAACTGTTACTGGTATTATAACAAAATGGAAGCAACTGGGAACAACAGCAACTCAGCCACGAAGTGGTAGGCCATGTAAAATTAGAGTGAGGTCAGCGCATGCTGAAGCCAACTGTCAGCCGAGTCAATAGCTACAGACCTCCAAACTTCGTGTGGCCTTCAGATTGGCACTCAACATTCAACAACAGTGCGTAGAGAGCTTCATGGAATGGATTTCCATGGCCAATCAGCTGCATCCAAGCCTTACCTCACCAAGTGCAATGCAAAGTGTCGGATGCAGTGGGATAAAGCACGCCACCACTTGACTCCACTGGAGTCCACCACTGGAGAAGTGGAGACGTGTCCTCTGGACATCTCTGTCTGGCAATCCGATGGACATGTCTGGGTTTGGCGGTTGCCAGGAGAATGGTACTTGCCTGACTGCATTGTGCCAAGTGTAAAGTTTGGTGGGGGGGGGGAATTATAGTGTGGGATTGTTTCTCAGGGGTTGGGCTTGGCCCCTTAGTTCCAATGAAGGGAAATCTTAAGGCATCAGCATACCAAGACATTTTGGACAATTTCATGCTCCCATCTTTGTGGGAACAGTTTGGGGAAGGACACTCAGCATTTATGTATTAGAGCTACTCCAGTCCCCCAGTGTCTGGCACACGTTGTCATAGAAGGGGCCCTTCAGCTGTGGTGAAACTACAAGTCCCATGAGGCATTGCAAGACTCTTTGACAGCCACAAGCATGATGGGATTTGTTGTTTCACTACAGCTGGAGGTTACCCACCCCTGGCATAGAGGGGCAGGCCTGGAGGGTCATAATCTAAATCTGATTTACATACAGGGTTCTATTGCTGACATTTTTTGGTCATGCTTAAAGTGTGACTATAATTTGTCCTAAGGCTTTTCCCTGAGTGGGAAGTTTGTGTCATCATTCTGGGTATGTGCATTGCAGTTGTGTCTAAAGTCATTTGTAGAATATTTCATTGACAACAAGGAGCCTACAGCTACCTTATGGCAACAAATAGTAAATTTAAGAGTAAGTACAAAATAAGAGTAATACATTCTTTACAGGAAGTGTAAGATTACACTGCTAGACCTTATAATATCCAGGTGGCATTAGAATTAGGCTTTTTTATTTATTTCTAGATGTGTTTGGACTTTTTTCTGCTACATGTATGGCCATTCCTATAGTGCAGCAGCCTCACTAGGCGCAGCCACAGTGTCCCAGGTTGCTCAAAGCAACCTGTAATGCTCTGTACGGCTTACCGCCCAGCTCCCTGAACTTATTGGTTGCCAGGGAACTGAGCGGAACCCGGTAATCATGTCACATACAATCACATGCGGAGTGGCGGCAGACTGCCGCTTTCGAATGCGGCTGCTGTCACCCGATCAATAACTGGAACGCGTGACAGCAGCCGCTTCTTAATGGCATATTTGGAATTCCTGCCGTAGTAATTCATAGGTTCTTGCCGCAGGAATCCCTGAATGTACATGCACACCTGGTATGAATGTAGCCTTAAAATTAACCAAACACTTGACCCTCTGAATTTTTAGGTGGATCTTGCATTCTACAATTAAACTCAATCTATTAACCCACCATCGCAAATCGCACGGCCTAAGAAAAAACAAATTACCAAAATAAAAATGAACGTAGACCCCGACTTCTGGCCAGTTTGTCTTGGCAATGGTGACATCACTCAGCAGTGTGTAGGAGATAATTTGGGATCCTCAGCTTTCCCAGGATCTGCAATTATGCCAAGTGATGTCCCCCTGGTCCAGGCAAGCAGGCTTTTCTCTAAGGTAACCATTTCTGGTAGTTTTTTTTCTCTTAGGCCTTGCAATTTAGGATGGATTGGGGGGTGCTCATAGACAGTAGAGGGTGGTTGGACATCCTCTGTCCTGTCTAACTGATGTTTCCCCCATCAGCAGTCAGCTGACAGCATTGAGGAGAACCCATAGATATAACTTAGAAGTACCGTCTCAATGTTTGAAGTAATGTGTTAAAGTACTACTAAACCCTTCATCTTTTTTAACTAATGAATCCAAATCAAACAAATATATACATTGCCCAGCAAACTATTTCTTTACATTATTGCCCAAGCACTTACAGCCATCATGTTTCAGAACAGCTGACTCCAACTCTCTCAGCTCTGAACCTCCTGTCCAGGACAAGATCACAAGGGACAGAGCAATCTTCAGCAGCTGCCCATCTACTAGCCCGAAGGAGGGGGTGGGATAGCAGGCAGGAGGATAGTGGCTTGACTTGCTGTGTCTGTGTGAATGTGGAGACACACACAGCTTACTAGCACACACACAAGGGTGGCTCCATAGGACACTGCAAGGGAAAGAAGCCACCCTAAAACAGGATATCAGGGCCAGTGATCAGGGGACCAGTTGATTCTGCAGGAAGCTTAAACTTGTAAACATCAAGGAGCAGCATCCATTGTAAATTATATCAGCATTTAAATATCTTAAAAATATTTGGCTTTATTATCATTGGAAGGTGTACGTAGCATTAGAGAGAAGCTGGATGTGCCTTGTGTAACGGATTGTGTTTACCCCTTTAGGCTGGATATGTGTCCACTACAGCCTTGGTTCTCAACTGGTGGGTCGCGACCACATGTTCAGTGGGTCACCACATGCCTTCCACTTTTCTAGATGACACTCCTCAGCCTCCCCCTAGTGCAGCACCATCAGTTCTCTGGCTGAACAGCCATTCAAAATATGCTGTCCAGCACTGCATGTCAGCTTGGGGAGGGGTTAGGGTTGCCACCTGTCCAGGATTCACCCGGACAGTTCGGGTTTTGAATGCCGTGTTCGGGTTTCATGGCAGCTGAAACCCGGACACATGATGTCAGACAGACAGGGGCAACCAAAATGAAGATAGGGGCTACTGGCCCCCCACTGAAAATAGTCTCAACTGTGATATTTACATAGGAATGGATGGCGCTATTTACATATGAATAAGCCATGGCTCATTCCCTCCAAAAAATGTCTGCGCGTCGCTTGAGTGTTCGGGTTTCGCTTGAAGAAAAGGTGGCAACCCTAGGAATGGTGGATTGGAATTATGGCTATAAGGGAGCTCCATCCATATGTGCATTGCCTACAGCTCCCACATGTACCCTGTATAGGTGCCTGGACTGGACTGACATCACATTCTGGTTCCTGGCACCTCTACAGGGTGCGTAAGGGAGGTGTACAAACAATGCACATCTGGATGGAGCTCCATCACAGCACACTGGACCCCAGGCTAAGGATCCACTCCAGTTCTCATAAGGCAAGGAGACTGGGTGGATCTTAAAAATATATATATATTTTTTTGGGAGTGTGTATGCGTGTGTGGGAATGTCTGAGTGTGCGTGAAGTGCAACTTGGGTCGCGTCTTAATGACAAAGGACAAATGTGGGTTACACAGGTTGAGAACCACTGCTCTACAGCATGCACATGCAAAGGTGTAAATGGGTCCATATATTTTCTCTTTCCCTTTTACACTTAACTGCAGTGCACTTATGTCAACCAGCCGTATAAGAAAAAGTGCAATTTATACTTGTGGTGCATTTTCAAGCAGCAGAATGCATGCGTCTTTATACATGAAAACAGACAAAGCTAAAATGGCCCTTTGAGAGAGTAAAGGTGCCCATACACCTTACAATTATCTGCAGATTTTCTGTGGTCAGATGGAAAAAGTGCAACAGATTGGCCCAGGTGGAGATTACTCCATCCACACAGTTAAGTGTATATGGAGAAATCTGTTGCACCTTTTCCATCTGACCACAGAAAATCTGCAGATATATTGTAAGGTGTATGGCCAGCTTTAGGAGAGGTAACCTGCAAACTATTGTGCAGCTGAGCAAAATAGCAGAAACAAGATTTTCTAACCTGCCAGACTGCTACTGCACTCCATAGGCCTCTGTTATCTGTAAGAACAAGAGGGTAAGTGTGGGGGGTGGGGGGGAAGGGAATCCCTAAGGTGTGCAGACCCAGGAACTCAATTCCATGACAGATATAGAACATTATTAATTAAAGGAGAACTATGAGGTGAGTGATTTTCACACAACCTCATAGTTCGAGCCGACGTGTGACAATGAAACTGTCACACGTCGGCTCTATAGATCAGGAAGTGAGTGAACGGATACCGTTGCTCACTCACTTCCTGATCATCTACCTGAAGAGGATTTCACCCCCTCCCCGCTCCAAACTTCCTGCGCTGACTGGCGGAACGGACGGGGGAGGGGGCGGGTACAGCTCAATCTGCCTCTAGATAGGCAGAGCCAGCTGTCACCCACGCAGCTGGGTGGATCTCGACAGCATTGTTGGGATCTGTCCCGGCTGCGGCGCTCTCAGTATATCGTGGGCAATAGCTCACTATACACAAAGTTTTGGGTCATGGGAGGATGCTAGTATATGTCCTCCCACGACCATTAAGAGAACTATGGGATAAAAAGGTTACCCCATAGTTCTCTTTTAATAGAAACATATTAGGGGGTGTAACTTACCAGAACAGACTAAAAACCCAAAGAACAGTTTTGAGTGGACTGTCCCTTTAAAACTGCACTCTGTTTACAAAATGGGACTGATCAGCCAGTGCACTATACAAATTCCATACATTTCTGATCTGGATTGTTTTGTATACATCCATCTCTACCTTCAGTGTCCAACTTTGATGAAGCCACTAGTTCCAGTATTCAACTTCCAGATTCAAGCTTGTTTTAAATGAAACAGACCTCCAAAATATCAGTATCTATTTTACTGAAGCTTTCACAGGAAAACCATACACATGAAACAGGTTTCTACAACAGCATTAGAATGTTGTTTTCACATTTATAAAAATAAAATTGTATTTTGTACATATTTCAACATAAGAAACGCTGCCTAACAAAATAAAATCAACAGATTTTTTATGCGTTGCGTGGTGCGCTGGCGGCCCATTTATTCTGAATGGGCTACCTTAACGCAATATATGTTAACATGCACAATACCACACGTTTAAGTGTGTGCGGTAACAAAATACACCAGAGCATTGTGACAGGAACCTTAAAATGTATGTGTAGGCATGGAACATAACCAATATTATGGATACAATAGGGAGTGGTTAGAACCCTTGTCAGGTTTTCTCTATAAATGTTGGGGAATGGAGTCTCCTTTTTTTTTTCTCCTGGTAAACAATGACAACCGAGTGGTGAGAAATCCATTATTTCACAAATGTCATTGGAACAGGAGACAAGGGGAAATATTCCAATGGGGACAAACGTTCTGCTGACAACTGTCAAAGAAGGGATTTCCCCTTACTTTGGAGATATAAAAAAAACAGAACTGGCAGACATTTAAACTATTCTCTACAGTATATAAAACATTTTGGCTCTTTATAAATAGAAGGACCATAGTAAGCAGTCATCAACTGTTATCATGATGCAGCCTCTGGAATTGGAGAGGGCTCTTCATTCCTGTCATCTGTATGGACTGGTAAACCAAGAATCTCCACAGCCAACAGATCCGCTGTGATTTCCTCTGGGATTTCTTGTTCAAGCAATTCCGGTGCACCTGTAACATACAGTAATAGGAAGAAGTTAGAGCTGCAGCTAACGATTATTTTCATAATCGATTATGTCGATTAGTTGTTGCAGCCCTAGTCAAGAAGTCCAATTTAGTTCAGGTCTTTCTACAGTTTTCCAAGATTTCTGGACTCTCTGGGGTCTATTTATAAATCATTCACCGGGCCCTTCACCCTGTGCATATCTGCGAACGTTCGTTCTGTACGAATAATGACATTGAAAGTTCTTAAATAAACTCCACCCCCCCACACACACACACACACACACTGCAAGGGTCAACTGCTCGTTTTGGTTTGAGTAAAAAAATTAAAAAGTTACGCTCACCAGATCCTCCGAGCCGGCTTGCTCTTGGACCAGTTCTTCCAGCCTCACTCCCCCTTCGATTCATCGGTCTAAGGTCCCTGTGTCATCACATCCTATACACAATGTATAGGACGTGAGGATGCCCAGGTAGATACCATCGCTGCAGCGGAAGAGGGAGTGCTGTCACAGCCAACCAGCTCGGAGGATCGGGTGTTCTTTTTCTTGCTAGACCAAAATGAGCAGGGCAGGTAGCCCCCTGCAAGACTTAATAAAAAGTTATTTTTTAAATATATTTTCTTTAACCCCTTGCCATCCGCACATCATAAAAATACAGGCAGACGGCGGATCCTTCCCGGCTTGAGCGAGCAGAATCCCGCCGGGAAGGTAAACAGCTTTTACCGGGTGTTCTCTCTCAGGCCCACTCTTCTGCTCAGTGGGTGGGTGTAATAGCCAGCTTGCTATAGTCTATTGCAATTTGAAATAGCCAATAGCAGGCTGGCTATTGCTCCCCATTGTTTACATTCTGCTGCCAACCACAGAAATCTAGTTGCCGGCCGACAGCAAGATGTAAACAAATATTTTTTTTTAGTGTGCACTAAGCTGTGTAGATCATCTCTGAAATTATGCTGACCTGTCCTTCCTCCTGGAGGGGGCTACTTTTGTTCCCCATGGTCCCTTGTTAAGGTACCTAAATGTATTTCTAATATTTAACTCCTAAGTTTAGTACCACTTCAAAGAAAGTAATCTGTAAGACTTGGCACACCTTTTGTTCGGTTCACAATATATTAAGTTGTATAATAATAATTTAAACTGAAAGTTCAATTGGGCTTTAAATGTTTCTAAGTGAACTTTGACTTCCAGGAAGAATTACACATGAGAACTCATCTTTATAGCACAGTATTCTTCTTCAGTGGTCTTCTGGAGATTTGGGGTGAATCCTAAGCCTGATTATGGTGTCTCCATGCCCTGCTTTCTTTTCATTCAACAGAGTTGCAGCTCTCACAGGTCGGCTCTATAGCTCAAGAACTGAGTGATCACAAACTGCTGATCACTCAGCTCACGGTCTTCTCCCTGCATGGAGTAGTGACGGTCAGTCACCACTTCCTACAGGCATTCCTGCCTCCTCTCTCTGTTCCTCCGGCACTCATCAGAAGGACAGACAGGGGAGGGCTCTGGAAGCTGACAATATTGACGGGATCCCGCCTATGGCGCGGCTCTGTGCTGTCCGCATGTATCGGGCTATATGCCCGCTATATGCTGACTTTGGATAGCAGGAATGCATTAGTACATGTGCTCCTGTAACCTAATAGAGAACTATGGCCAAAGGGTTTGGGACACCCCCGTTGCACTGTACAGAATTTTGGGGCCTCACATTAATTTTTACTTTAGGCCCTAGATTGTAGCTTGTCAAAAACCTTTATCAGAGCCTGTAAGGTGAACCTTGGATTCTGGCTGCAATAGGTTGCTGAATAGTACAACTAGTTCACTAACTGAATTCACTTGCTGCCTATGATTGCTATTTAAACTAGGACAATAACGAATTGTTATTTGGGGAGATTGGTTTAGCAGCTCAGGAAAGTTGCCCGTTTCTAGTCCTTCCAGATTTGGAAAGCAGGAGATGAAATTGTTAATATATTATTTCATTATTAAAATTTATATTTAAAGATCTAAGAAGATCTGCCATAAGAAACAATACCAATTGACCAAAAAGGGTAATGGCCAAAATACAAACAGTACACCTAGTTCATTTGGACTGCAAGCAAGGGTAGACACCCGTGAGCAAGCACTGGCACGCCACCTCTTGGTCACATGAACAGCTACATTTTTTTTGTACACGTGTACTCTGATACAATAGCAGCATGAACATAATGGGGTGGATTTACTAAAGGCAAATAGGATGCATTCCCTTTGCAGTGAATAACCTTGGCGACCTTGGTTAATGAGGTGAGGCTCTGCTGAATGTTATCATCCAATCATGTGCAAGCATAAATATATATATTTTTTAATTTCCCTTTCATGTGATTGGGTATTCTTTGCAAAAGTAAAAAAAAGTTTGAAAGTGGATTTTCACAAGATTCACTGAGCTAAGGGAAAATTCCCTTGAAAAGTGAACAGCCTATGTGCCTTTAGTACATCAACCCCATATGTATAGGGGCGTGTTCCATAGTAAACATGAAAATTATAATAGACAATGTAAAAGTAATTTTTAAAAAACAAACACCCTAACAGCCAATTCCAGTGTCCACTGTGTGAGCTGTAATTGTATATATGGGGCTGACCATTATATTTCACAATAAAGTAGCACACAGTCCAACATGAGCCACACCATAAGGTACAAAACACTCTTGCAAATAATTTGTTTAATGTGAATCTAAACCAGACCTGAAATGACATTTAGATTGCTGAAGCAAAGCATGTGCATTTAGCTGTTTGCCTGGTGTTAAACTATAATAGTTTTGGGTCAATTTTGTTTTTCCTATTTTCTTTTCTTTTTAACTGATGTTTTAGATCTGGTTTCACACATACACACATAGAAAAAAATCTTTATTTTACAAATAAACATATACACATGACAAAGGATTCCCAAAGCACTGTGGGTTAGCTAAATAGACCACACCGCCGTATCACCTTGCTTCATGGCTGGCTTTGTCTAATTGAAACTTAAGACTGAGCCATCTAAAAATGGATAAGTCATTTTTGTCTGGAAATTACAGCTTTTAAAGCAGACTGCTGAGCAATCTCATATTAACATTCCATATTTGCCCGACAAAAGATTTTTTTTTTTTCCGACCATAATTAATGAATAAACAAAATATGTACAAACCACTAGACATTCTTGTAAAACCAGAAAGGTAAAGAGAAGCCCAGAAGTGTAGTATGCCATGCCTTACGTGTGGTTCATTTCTGAGGGCATATAGTAAAACTCCAAAGAAAACCAGTAAACAAGCTACTACTGCTATACAGGAAACACTTGCCCAGGATGCCCTGGTTCACATATGGAGCCATTCAGAAAATGAGGATGCCCTGGTTCACATATGGAGCCATTCAGAACATAAGGATGCCCTGGTTCACATACGGAGCCATTCAGAAAATGAGGATGCCCTGGTTCACATATGGAGCCATTCAGAACATAAGGATGCCCTGGTTCACATACGGAGCCATTCAGAAAATGAGGATGCCCTGGTTCACATATGGAGCCATTCAGAAAATAAGGATGCCCTGATTCACATATGGAGCCATTCAGAAAATAAGGATGCCCTGGTTCACATACGAGTCATTCAGAAAATAAGGATGCCAGTAACCCCAGGGGTTTGGTGAGAAATGCAGTTGACTGCACACAATTAGTTTTAGATAACCAATTCTACAATTCTAGGTATACTGTATCACCTTTTTAAAGTGAACCTGTCATGTCTAACTTCTTAGTGCAGGTGCAATGTACTGCCTTGTATGTATGTGTTCTGCAAATTATTGTCTCTTCATCCAGGGAGCCCAGTGATGCCATGGAATACTTTGAATTGTGCTCTGACTTGGCACTCTGCCACACCACCTGCCATTTAAAACTATAACATGAGTGCACTTAATAAAGGAACCCATTTTAATATGTTAAATGACAGGGGACATGGCATTAGCTCTAAGTTGAAGGAAACGTTGGAGCCTCTGTATACCTTGTACTAGGGACTCCCTGTTTGCACAGAAAAATTGCCCACACTTAATGAGAGGTGTTTCTTTCTTAACCTTTTACCGGGGAGGTAGCCTTTAAAATTATATGAAATGTATATGTATGGCTGGAGGGTACCTTTAACTGCCTCCGGGAGCTCTCTAGATCTGAGCGGGCGTCTTTAGACATCCGCTCAGACACGCCCCGCTTGGCGCGCGCGAGCGGGAAATGGCCGTTATTTAAAAACAGGCAGCGATGCCTGTTACCATACAAGCGATCGGTCCGCGACCCCAG
>NW_017306281.1:1005779-1007142 GCF_000935625.1 Nanorana parkeri | reverse complement strand
AAGAATGCGGAAGTGTTGTATAATACATCACTTCCGCATTCTTGTGTCACTCTCCAGCTTCAGAAGGCTGGAAAGAAGCTGATGGAGCAGATCTCTGCTTCATCAGCTTCTTTTGGGGGTCCTAGGTGACATTAGGGGTCTTGGAGACCCCTGATGTCTCCATAAAGAGGACCTGTCACATATTTTGCTATCACATAGGGGAGTTTAATTAGTGATAGCAATAAAGTACAGTGGGGAAAAAAAAGGAAAAAAAAAGTTCCCCACCCAAATTTAAAGTTACACATAAAAAAGAATAAAAAAACAAAAAAGTTTTTTAAAGTCCCCATCCATACATACACACATGCAAACACGGATCGGGGGCACAAATACGTACAAAAAAGACGATTGCGCCCATTACGCTGCACATGTTACATATCGCCACGAACGTCGGAGTGAGAGCAATAAGTCTAGGGCCATCAATCACTGATAACACTAAACTGATGAGCGGTAAAAGCTTTTAAAGTGTCGCCTATGGCCAATTTTGGGTATGGTAGTTTTCTGCGATTTCGCGGGTGCGCGCAATTTTAAAGCTTGACATGTTTGGTGTCTATTTACCCGACGTGACCCGATCTTTTATAATTTACCAAAAAACTGGGTAATAATAATTGTTTCCTGACAATGTAAAAAAAAAAAATTCTGTAATTTTTCCTAATTATAATAAAAAATAAAAACCCCAGTGGTGTTTAAATACCACCAAAAGAAAGCTCTATCTGTCCCCAAACAATGGTATAAAATTCATTTCAGTACAGCGTTGCATGACGGAATAAACGTCAGTCAAAGTACCGCAGCGCTGAATACTGAAAAATGGCCTAGCCAGGAAGGGGGTCTAAACACCTGGTCTTGAAGTGGTTAAAGAATGCCCATTCTACTGCTCCATTGTGTTACAAACCTGTAGAATTATAGATTGCCAATTCTGAACTTCCACCTTCTGGATTTAATCCCAACAAGGTAGTAAGATATTCTGCAAGCTCTTCTTCGGTCATATGCTCACCTGTGTGCAACATGAAAATAGATGAAAATTAAAAAACGCCATTACTTACAAGGGAACTGAACTCATCTGTTCTTTCAATATATTCAGGGACATCGGGCAACATTACCCTTTTACCTCTGGTTTTTTTTCTTCAAATAAAGAATCATGCAGCTAATCTATTACAGAGTAAAATAGTAATAAGCCTATAGCCTCAATAGCATATAGAAGACAGATAGGCAGTAACCAATAAGTAGTTAAATAATAGATAGAGGGGTACGCTCCAAAGCACAGAAGAAACTATGGGTCTTCCACCTGTTTATAAAAACAGCAACATATAAGTTTATAAGTTACTCG
>NW_017306281.1:969041-1005742 GCF_000935625.1 Nanorana parkeri | reverse complement strand
GTTTCCCTTCTCTTTGCTGCTCTTCCTTTTAAATCCTCATGTCTTCTCATGCTTGGGGAGAACTTCCCTTTTCAGCTCAGGGCCTCTTCCTGTAGTGCTGGCTCAGGTTACAGCCTATACAAACCGACACACAGACACCGTGTATCCATTCCTGAGACAAGGCAGTCTGCTGCAAAACAGAAGTTCTGCCCAGCAATAGAAGAGATACAGATTTAAAAGGAAGAGCAGCAAAGAGAAGGGAAACAACCATGGATTACAGTAAGGCACACATTACAGTATTGTTTTATGTTAAAAAATCTGAGGGTTTAATGTTTACTTTAAGTTAGGTTCATTATTATACACATGTAAATATGAATACATTTGAACAAATATTATTCCCATTAATATTTTTCCTATTGCTATGAGGCAAAGTTACCTCTTATTTACAATATATTACTTGTATCTGTAAAAAATAAAATCAAAGCAACTGGACTTGCTGTATTTTTATTAAAGATATTTTGCTGCTCATCCAACTAGCTTTCTCAATTCAGAATTGAGAAAGCTAGTTGGATGACCAGCGAAATGTCTTCAAAAAAATACAGCAAGTCTAGCTGCCTTAATTTATTTTTTTACAGATATTTAATGACCTGGACGAACAGGAACCTTCACAGACAATTAATTACTTGATTACTCACCTCTTGTCTGCAGAAGTTGCAGTAAATCTCCTCTGTTTACAGCCAGTTCCCCTTTATTGTTAGTGAAACCAAGAACTTGAAATGCCCGTTGTAGCTCATTTAGGCGTAATCCAAATGCAGGTCTGTGGTTTATATAGAGCTTTATGAAGTCCCCAAGGTTTATGTGGTTGACTTGTTTTCCAGTGTTTACATACTCACTAAACTTGATTTCATTTAAAATATTTTCCACCTACACATAGACGATGACAAGATGTTATAGTTTGTTAAATTGTGTCTGCTCTTATGAAAATGTCTTCAAAGATAAGCAGTCAGCCTGTATTTTTAAAGGAGGGGTAGCCAAGTTTCAGCCCTCCAGTTATTGGTGAAACTACAAATCTCATGATGCATCTGCCTCTGGAAGTCATGCCTGTGGCTGTCAGAGTCTTGCAATGCCTTATGGGATTTGTAGTTCTACCACAGCTGTAGGGCCGAAGTTTGGATGCCCCTAGAACTTCAAAGCAACAGAAGCAGGCTGGTATGTATATTTATATTCTCCTTCTTATTAATGGCATAATAAATGGAAAACATAAAACCATTGCTGCTTTTTCGCTTCTCATTTTTTACCTCAGCTGGCAAATTCTTTACATGCATACAGGCAGCAGAATTATGTATAGAAAAGGGAGAAAAATCACTGGAGGAACTAGCAAGGGTCCGTGATATTTTGGTTAGTCTGTTGTCATTCCATCCAAAATAAAATGAGTAGTTGTGTGGGATGAAGTGATTCCCAATTTTAAAAAGTCAGCAGTGGCAGCTCCTGTGTTTCTATGCTGACAGTTATGCCACCAAATCTACCTACCAGGGCCTTCAAGTCAGTTCAGGAGCCTTGAAACTCAGGACAATCTCATATGCAAACTTCAACTCTCTCTAAAATTAAACTAAATATAGGCACGCATTTAAGACATGATTAAAAAATAAAATAGCATAGCGTTAGGCTGGGCACACACCTTACAACCATCGCAAGACTTTTGTCTTGCGATGGTTGTAAGGTACTTAAAAAAACGTACGATCTGCCTATGTTGCATAGGCAGATCGTACTTGCGATGATCGCAAGTCCCTTCCACACACCTTACGAACATCGTACGATCGCGGGATTTCCCGCGATTATCGTACGATAATCGTAAGGTGTAAGGGCACCCTTATGCTTATGGGATGCGCATAATTAAGTATATGGTAAATACTGAGCAACTATTAAAAGGCTGAAAAATTCAAAGGTAGATGAAAACCACTTAAAGCTCTCCCAAGTCATTGGCTGAGGAACACTGGATTCAAAGATTTCTTTTTCTAATGTAGTAAGCTTTTAAAATCTCAATTTACTATGAACATATTCTATAGTCTACAGCCAGTTAGACACGTTTTTAAATACCTCTTGCTCTGTTGGATAATATCCCAGTGCTCGCATGATGAAAGGAACTTCTTTCAAGGGAATATGTGTTGAAACTTGTCTGGTCTCCATTGTATCAATACCCTGGTTACGCAGTTGAGCATAATAAAAGTAATCTTCCAGCTCCTACACAAAACACAAGCAAATGTGAGCAACTAAAAATAATTAGGGATGATTACCGGTTTTTCGGTATCAAGTACGAGTACCAATATTTTTTTTCGGTACTCGCCGATACCGGTGCCGTGTGCCACGATTATCAGGAAGTCGGGCGGCGGATCATGACCTGTCGTCTGGCTTCCTAATTGCCTGGGAAGCCGGTGTTCTATCGATAGAACACCAGCTTCACTTGCCGAGGCTGCCTGGCTTCTTGACCAATCAGGAAGCTGGGAGACGGGTTATTACGTGCGGCCTGGCTTCCTGATTGGTTAGGAAGCCAGGCTGTCTAGCAACAAGTGAAGCCAATCAGGAGGCCGGGCGGCACGTCATGACCAACCTCACGGCTTCCTGATTTGCTAGGAAGTCGGCTTCACTTGTTGCTAGGCAGCCTGGCTTCCTAACCAATCAGGAGGCCGGGCGGCACCCCATGACCCGCCTCCCGGATTCCTGATTTGCTAGGAAGCCAGCTTCACTTGTTGGCAGTGTGGCTTCCTGACCAATCAGGAACCCGGGAGGTGAGTCATGACGTGCAGTAGCTTCCTGATTGGTTACAAAGCCAGGCTGCCTACCAACAAGTGAAGCTGGTTTCTAGCAAATCAGGAAGCCGGGCAGCATGTTATGACCCGCCTCCTAGTTTTCTGATTGGAAAGGAAGCCGGCTCCATGCTCCCGCGGCGCTGCTAGTCAGAGGGAGATCTTCCTCTGACCGGAAGTTCCGGTATCAGATGTAAGTATCGGAGCATTTGGGAGAGTACGAGTACTCGGCCAAATATTCGGTATCGGCACCGATACTAGTATCGGTATCCATGCATCCCTAATGATCATCCATGTATTTATCATATTTGACGAAGTCTTATAAAATAAAATCTCTTCAATCAGAGAAACATATAATGGCCTCAGTCCTTGTGTTTGTACATTTTATTAAAATATTATTGAACAAATCTGTCTAAAGAAATTGCAAGGTTTAATTCCTTCAGATATTACACATGAACAGGTACCCCTACCCTTTCCCAGTTACCATTGCATTGAAACCTGGCTTTTGAGCAGACCTGGGCATTCTTATGGTCCACAGTCCCTTTGTCTGATCCGGGGGACGGGCACGGACCGATCTCCAACCTGCACTTCGTTATGGCTGGCTGACAATGAATGTGCCCACCTCCTGAATGGCAATGCAAAGCACCTGCCGCACTGTAACGCACGGCAGGTTTGGCCCCCCACAACAGTCCCATTTTCTCATGTGGCCCCTTAAAAAGGTTAGGACACTTAGGAGCGGAGTGCATTTCTGGCAGATCGACAGGTATTTTTCTGCACTAGGAGGATCTTTAAAGGGATCCAAAAAAGGTATGAACTGCAGAAATGTACTACATATTTTTTTATACACTTTAAACAATTCCACTAAACACTGTAATCTAAAACAGCCACATAATGTAAAGAACATGTAAATTTAAAAAAAAAACAATCCTTTCAGTGAAACAAAAAAGTCTTATGTTGGCTGTATACTTTTAAAAGGAAAGTGTATGTGTGAAAATTGGGCAGACCTGTTCCAGCATAGAGAATATTTTTATTTTCTGTTAAAAGTTTCAGTTGCCTATTTAACTTTATGTCGACTGGATGAATGGCACACAGAAAGTACAAATACTGAATGGGCATCTAAAGAGTGGTGTGCGATTAGGTAGAAGAGCTACATTTGACTAAACTACAAAACCTAAACACTAAAACAACTAGAATAGTAGAGAAAAAAAATGTAAAATAATAAATCATTGTCTGAAATGATATACAATAAGGAACTAGTCAAAAAGTAAAGCACCCGGGGCAGAGAGTGGCTAGGTATCATGCATAAGAAGATGGCTGGTCAGAAAGTACAGCAACTGGGCACAGAGTGGCTAGATACCATGACCAATGAAGATGGCTAGCCAGAAAGTAAAGCAGCTAAGCAGAGAGTGGTTAGGTACACTGTAGTCCTGTTTAGAACTTTGCAAAACACTGTCCTGAAACGGTCAGGGTTTTCTTTCAATGTGAGGTCCCTTATGATCTTTACTATAAATAAATGACAGCTCTCTAATTCAATTGTTATTTTGTTGAAAAAGAACTAATACATTATTGGCAGCAGATAATGTTGTAGAGAATCAGATGTGTCATATGACTAAATATTAACCTTGAATAAAGCTCCATCCCTTCCCCCAGGCAGCATTCCATAGAAAGGTGTTAATTCATCACCCCCAAGGGAAGCAACGGCCTCCAAAGACCTGTAACCCAAACAGAAATGGCAAATATACAGGTTATTGTTACTATTAATAAATAAAGAACAAACAAAAAAAGATATTTAACCATAGTTGTTCCGAAATAGGTCAACATAAAATAATAATAATAATAAACAAGAACAGTTATGTGATTTATCAAAGGTGACTTATAGTCTTGGCCGCAATAAACTTTTATACCACCACCACCTATTGGATAGCAAAACTGAAGTGCAAGATGCAGTAGCTGCCATATGATGACTTCAATGCCCTCACCAAGCTATGCTTATCCCTTCTTGATAGTTTAGTTTCTAAGCAAGTTAAACTGGAAATTTCCATTGCTCAAGATTCCCCTTTGTATCCTTAGCACAGAAGGTTCCTCTACTCATAGAGCTTGGTGTTAAAGCTAAGTGCAAATCTATCATTGAAATGTATTTGTAAACCACAGTGCCACCTGCTGGAGATATTTGGTATCTCAGCACAGCCATAAAATACAGTGATTCCATATGAAAATCGCTGTGCTTTAACCCCTTCGTGACGGGAGACGTACAGTGTACGTCCTATTTTTGAATGTAATTATTATTACTTATTATTTTTTACTTTTTTTTTACTTATTTTTATTTATGTAATAATTTTTTTATCCATTTTTTCTCACCTAACTTTATTGCTATCACACAGGAGCTAACAAGTTACTGTGTGATAGCATTTGGAGGTGACAGGTTCTCTTTATTGAACCTGTCACCTCCAATACAGGAGTTCTAGACAGCTGAGAGGGTTACTTTTAACCCTGCCGCTCTGCCCACCGTTCCCCATCCTGAAGACGGCGGCAGCGAGGTCGGAGCCGGGAGGACACAGCATGGAGAGAGGTAGGTACAGGGGAGGGAGGGGGCAGCGGGGGGAGGACGGACCGGCAGTCTAATTACAAGTGATCTGGGCGATATGGCCCAGATCTCTTGTAAAGAAACAAGTGATTTCTCCTATTCTACGTTTAGCTCTGCTTGTGCAAAGCAGGGCTAAATGTAAAAAATAAATTACCGCCCGGAACTCCATGTTCCAGGCGTCGGGTGACTTCAAACCTGTGCTGCCCCTCTGCTCAGTGCCGCCCCGAGGCCGCCACGGTGGCCTTGCCGGGAATCCGGCCCTGTCTGCAGTTGTACTGCAAAATGCCAGATGGGAATCCCACTGTTGCTGCAAAGTAGGGATGCACAGATACTTCGAGTACCAGTGCAGATACTTGGCATTTTCATGAGAACTACCAGAGTTGCAGCGGTTGCAGCTGGGACCTGGCTCTGGCACTCCACCACTGTCCTGAAATCATTAGTCTGTATTGTGTTAGAAAAACTGTCACATGGCAATAAACAAAAATGTATCAGTACTCGTACTTGTAAGTACTCGGCAAGTACCAGTACTCGTACTCGCAAAACTGGTATCTGTGCACCAGTTTATTTATATCTATAAAAACAAAATCATACATTAAAACAGAGGTGTACAAATCCCAGGAGCTCCATGTGCTCCTTACAAATGACAGCTGCCTCCTAATTTTTGCATTTTTCTCTAGTTTAGTCTTGGAGCTCAAAAGTATCGGTACATGTACTCGTACTTGTACCGAGTACTGTACTTGGTATCTGTGCAATCCTACTGCAAAGGGGGTTGTAAGGGATGCATACTCTCTCTATGTTACTACAGGGAGAGGTGGCATGCAATTAGAACATTTTCAAATCCTTTTTATGATTGGTAGTATCAAAGTGTTATATTGCCTAGAATTCACATTTACAAGTCTCATCTTATATATGTTGTATTTAATTAAAGGAATGTATTTTTGTACTTACTGAAAGTTTGTTTTCCACATTAATACTGTGCAATCATTTCCTCCAGCAGTAAACACATACTGCCCATCAGGTGAACAGACAACATTGGCTACCCCATCTGGATGGCAAATGAGAGCCATTGACTTGTGTGGGTTCCCATCAATTGGCAGGATCTGAAGGCCAACCTGGATGATGAAGGCATTGGTCTTATTTGAGTTTGTTGTTACTAAACACATTTTTATTGATAACAATATGCCTGTTACCACTTTATGTGCATATATTGTACTGGAATAGACACAATGCAGAAGCCAAACTTCATAATGGTAATGCAAAGCAGACACACATACTACTCCCAACCACTGGCAGACCTATAGGATCCTGAATATATTTTTCTGATTTAAAGAAAGGGCTAATGGGCTAGTCTAAGGCTACCCAGCACGTGCCTCCTTATGATGGATGTGGAGACATTGTTTGAGGTGCCGGGACCTGCCATTGCTTCCCAAGTGAGTTGCCCTACAGACTGAACTGACATGTGTGGTCAACACCTTCTTTTCTCTTAGTCTGAAGAGGGAACGAAGGATTGGTCAAGATGGTAAAAAGTTTCAAGTGATATTGAACAATGCAAGCATTAGAAGTACTTGTTACCACCTCCTGGAGTAGCTAGAAACAGCAGAATCTTTGCCCATGCACCACAATGGGAGGCTTGTTTGCATAAGGATAAGGCCAGTTCTGTCCAAACTTATGGGAAATAGGATTGCATTTTAAAGTGAGGAGCTACTAAGCAAAGTGTAGCATCAATCATCACTTATATCTATTTTTAGTGGATGTGAGTAAAAAGCATCATTGGCATACAATGCACAATAGACCACATTTGCATACACAACCCATCAGTTTCCAAGTCAGGTAGAGTAATAATGATGAAATACAGTATTTGCACATGAAACTGATATTGTTGCAGGGTGAGCATAGAGTTTGCATAGTGTATAGTGAACAGAGACAAAGCAGCTCTCGGTTCATGTCTACCCCATATACTCTCACACAGACCGGCCCTTTTGGCAAATGCCTGAATGGAGAAGGAGCTAGTCAGTAATCTGGCAACTAACACCATATGAACTTCTTGTCTTTCTTTCTACCCCTCCACTTTAATATGTTGACATCATAGCTACAAGAATGGAATGGAAAGAGGGTGATGAAGAATAATGTGGGAAAAATAAAACCTGTAGGCTTGGAAACATCCAGTCCTATTCACTCCACCACACTAACCTATTACAGGGAATCAAATGTATGATAACCAACGCAGAACATACAATGCCTTATTAATGCATAGTCTGTGTGCACATCAATACAAATTATATTCAGAGAATGGAAACATACCTTATCATCTGTGATATATGCCAGGTAGCCTTTACTTGCATATTGATCATTGCAAGGGAACACTTCCATTTTTCTTACAGGAGATCCAAATGTTGGACCCAAGAGGGTCTTTCTAACATAGGGAAACAAATGAACATACATATATTCTAGTTACAAAAATCTGACACATCTTGACTAAACATCCACACCTGCCTGTCATGCTGTGAAACAAGCTAAACCGTCATACTTTTATGTCACTACCAGTGTAAATTGGATCGCTCTTGAAATACGATGAGGGGAATTTATTAAAACTGGAGCAGACAGAATCTGGATTAGTTGCTCATGGCAACCAATCAGCTTCTATCTTCAATTTGTTCAGTTAAGCTTTGAAAATGAAAGAGAGAAGCTGATTGGTTACTATAGGCAACTGCTCCAGTTTTGGTATATTCCGTCCAATGCATTTAACAGGGTCACAATTTTTATCCCACGAAACCTGTTTGATGTCCTCAGTAATAATATGCGCTTAAATCACCTATTTCCACAGGGTATTGCTTTGTCTTCCTTGTCCTAACCTGGCTTAGAATATTGTGATAAAGAGTAAATAAATGTGGAGGGGGCATTCACCCGATGGTATAAGCTATGCCGCCGGGTCCCCTCCTCTCTCTCTCTCTCGAGCAACTGTCAGGCTCCTGGTCCATGCCCAAGTTCCCAGCTTTTCAGAGGAGGTGATACCATAGTGACTGTCAGTCATTTTGGTGTCACCTCCTCCAATGGTGTCACCCGGATGCTGGCCCCACCCTCCCTAGTACCGCCACTGGGAGAGGGGGAAGTGTTGTGTAGTCCTAATACACTTCCTGTCCTAGGGTAAAAAAGCTGATCCCGCAGTACACTGAATGAGTGTTGTCATACTAAGACAGAAGGTGTGTTACTGGCAGGATCAGTAGGTGAAAAAAAGAAGAAAAAAAATCCTGAAAACGAATGCAGGCACACATCTATCTGGGCCAATAAGCTGCAATATTTGATTTTTGTTCCTGAATTTAGATACACTTTTCTAACCCTTAGAAGGTCTGATCAACCCAAATAAATAATCCAGTTACCTTGTGTGCGGGCAGCTTTGGAAAGAATATATTAAACAAAATAGTTTGCGCTGGAAGTAGGTATGTCGGCACCAGCCGCAACAATGTATGTATAGATGTAAAATGGAAGGCTTGTATGTTGCGCTCGGTTCAAAATCTATTTGGTTTGTCCGTGATATATCATCAAAACAATAGTTTATATAAATCGATGTGGTGAAAGGTGATAATACAATTAAATGAACACAATCTATAAAAAAAAAACTAATGTGTATATACTAAATGTGGATGTGTGATCACAAATGCTAATAAATAAAGTATGTGAAAAAACTGAGTGATGGCTTTTAAGCGGAAGTGACTTGAAAAGTATCAAAAAGTGCTAAATAGCCGTGTCTAGTATAAACTGTGAACCCAAAGGCGCACAGTGAAATTGGTGCAAAAAAATGGATTGTGGACTGCCGTCTAAGTGAAATCTACCTATGAATTATTGTGCCAGACAATAAAACAGTGAGATGGTGATCTAGAGCGGAACTACAAGTTGTCCATCATATTTGAAAGATGTAATCATATACAAGCAATCTGCGGTAGTGGAGCGGAGCCACTCAAGGTGAAAGATGAATAAATCCTTAACTACTACTACTTAAAAGTGCTCAAACTAATGTTTTAGCACTTTTTGATACTTTTCAAGTCACTTCCGCTTAAAAGCCATCACTCAGTTTTTTCACATTCTTTATTTATTAGCATTTGTGATCACACATCCACATTTAGTATATACACATTATTATTTTTTTATATAGATTGTGTTCATTTAATTGTATTATCACCTTTCACCACATCGATTTATATAAACTATTGTTTTGATGATATATCACGGACAAACCAAATAGATTTTGAACCGAGCGCAACATACAAGCTTTGGAAAGAACAGCGTAATCATAGGCTCCTTGCAGAAGGAGGTTTGAAATACAAATGAATTATGGTTTACAATGAAAATAATCATTTGTGAAACGGCCATGTGTTAATCTAATGAATGAATTGAAGGTGCTCTGCAGCTCACTGGGCTCCTGCAAACAATTCCTCCACCTGTCCGTTCTGCTAGGATCAAATTAGTATTCTGGTTGAGAAGCGCTGGTGGCAGAATCCCTTCTAAACATTTATATATAACAGGGAGAAATGTTTTCTATAATAAGTACTCTGTGTAATAAACATTCCACAAATATGAAAAGATCTGGGCAGAATGTTTGTATGCACTGCATTACTCATCCTCCTACACGTTTCCAAGTGCCACATCAAAGAGCAGCCAAATATAAAACACTGTAGAATGCGTCTTCCCTTATTTAAAAGAGGCCTATGATTAAAATTCACACCTCACATGGATCAATAGGGTGTATGTTAGTATTGCTAAACCCCACTGTTATTTTAAGTAAAAATGCGTCTCTTTCTTGATATGAATGAAAAAAAAAAACTGCTCCTAATCTTCTTTATGTGACCTACAGCTCACTTGCTTCTGGCCACCATGATCAATGTGGGTATTGTCAAATTAGAGACCGCAGTCTAATGTGCTATAACAGGATGAGCAAGGCATAGTTACTGCATAGCACTATTAAGCAAAATAGAGCAAGCATACTGTATATTGTATTATATTTATTGTACGATATATGTATGTATAGCAAATATGGCTGCCCCATGGAAATATATATTTACAAACTATACTCAGACTCCGTTTTTTAACATGCGCTGAGCAGATCATTTACATCAGGCTTATGTATTTTACATGTACAGTATATAGAAAAAGGAAAGGGAAAGTATAATGTCATTTCAGTGAGCATATATATATCAACTATTATTGCAGAGTTTATGTCATAGTGATTATTTAAAATTATATTAAAGTCGAAAATATAACAGATTCCTCCATCCACACTAAACAGAGCGGATGGACGTATCTCCTGCTGGGCTGTTGTATGTGGGTATGGGTGTGCTGCTCTCATGATACCGAACAGTGACCACAGCTGATTGACTGCCTTCACTCTTCGCCTGACAATTTTCCAACTGGCTCCTTCGATTTTCTGATTGAAGAATGCCAGACAGAAGATGGCCAACAAGGCTAACCACTGAGCAAGGACCCATCAAGAACTGGCCGAAATGTGCACAGTGTATGTCCTCTTTAGTGGAAGCTCTGATATTTGACAGATAAATACCAAGGGGTGGGGCTTAATATTCGGAGGGGTAGGGTTTAATCTAGACTTAGAAAGAAGTCAGATGTTGTGCACAGCCTAAGCTGGGTATACACTGTTTTTTTTTTTTTCATTTAGCTTTCGGGCTAAAAAGAAAGAAATCTGACAGATACCGCCATCTGCCACTGCAGCTATTGTATTAAAATATCAGGACAGTGCCTGTATCTGAGTGGATGTAGGCACCGTTAGGCCGACAATTTTCTGCTCGTCTCCTTCCATTTTTCAATTGAAGGATTTCCAATCAAGTGATTTCAGGCAGGAGCTGGCAGACAGGGCCACCCACTGAACCAATTTTGACCTGTTCATGAAGAACCTGCTGAATTTTGCTTAGTGCATAGCCACCTTTAGCCTAGAATCCACAAGGTGCCTGTACTTCAGCACCAAGACCTGCCGTGCTCTGTTGCCTAATTTGCAGAAGATTAAAGGGATTCCTTCACTTACATTTGATGTAATCGCAGCAGGGCTGGGATTAATCTGAACTTGTGTAGCAGTTGCGTCCCCATGTATAGCCTAGGTCTAGAGCCCAAACAATTCTTTAGGGCACAGGAGAGCATTTAATAAATATACTGCAAGATGCCTGCACTTTGGCATTGTTTTCACATTAGAAAGGTTTATTGACCAGATCAGGTTAATTTTAAGGGCAAATAGGGAGGAATGGAAGCCCAACTTTATGTATGTGAACAAGGAATGTCAACACACATCCGGGCACTTACAGATGTCTGTTTACCATTGTGAATACCATTTTGGTGACCATAGGGTTACTAAACATTTTTCCACATGACAATGTTTTCCCTTTTTAGTATTTCTGTTTACACATTTTCTTCACACTGCTTACTGCAAACACTGCGCCATAAATATAATTGCCTCCAAACACCTGAGAAGGATTGTGTTTTCCTTTAACAATAAAGGAGACAAGAAGAAGAAGTTGTGCTTTGTGATTTCCCTCACAGTGTTTCCACTCACCTGCACATTTTGGTAGTTGTGTTGTACAGTTTCATTTTATACTGATCATTAGCAATAAGGATAAAACTTTCTTTTGTTAAAGGAGGGTACCATACTAAACACTGTGGAACGGCACTCTGATCTATGCGCTCACTGCTTTCAATGACTAGATTGTCTTTACTGCTCTTGAGAAGATTATATTCCACCTATTGGAGAGAAAATGATGACAGCTTTAGTAATAGACAGGTTGGGGGGCATTTGTAAAGCAAGCACAAGTTGAAAACCTGGTCCTCCCTGCACAAAACTACACAAGATCAAACCATAATTAGTAAAAGAGAATTATGTAAAGTGTGCAACTGTATGAAAAAAATATATATTTGCATTTCAGAACAAATACATTTCAGGGCCAACTCCTGTGATTTCTAGTTCCTAGATGCCACGGGGAGTGTTCCCTGTCCTTGTTCTCTCCTATTTTCCATCTTTTTTTTTGCCAACCTTCCCTTCTTGTTCCTGACCGTAAACACTTGCCCTCCATCCCCTCCCCTCCATTTCCACCCCTCCACCATCCTATTCTTTTCTTCTTTGTTCTTGCAAACCCATCCTCTTCTTTCTTCGAAATTCCTCTTCTCTGGCTTCCCCATCTCCTTTCTGCTTCGTAGGTACAGATGTATACTCTTTGTGATCTTCTAGCCCAGTTGGGGCAGCTAAGCTTTTTCTATTACTTTTTGTCTAGTGGTAGATCTTCCTTCAAAGAAGGCACACCATCCTTGTGTCGTGGCTGATTGCATTAATTTACTGTATATATCTGCTGTAAAATGTGGCATTTTGTCCAATCTTGAGCTGCTTATTTCTGTATACGGTATGTGTTTTCATGAATAAATAATGAAAAAAGAAATACATTTCAGGACAAAAGTTCATCAACGGAAGTGCTTATAAATATGCAGCACTGTAGTCTACCTAGTAGAACAAATACCCACCAACATCCGATCCCTTCCAAGGGACACAAGTCTAGGTTCATTGCTGTCCAGGTGAATGCCAAATATTATATTCTGTATTGCTCTATAGTGACTTCGATTCCTGCCTAGGTATTCCCAGACTGTATATCCATTTTGTTTAGTCAATTGAAACACTGTGATTGTGAACTCTTTATCCTGAAACAAGAGGACAGGTTTTCTTTATGAGATACATTTATGAACTATGTATGACATTGTGTTGCTAAATAGCAAATGTGGCTGCTTTTACGGTTTACATTTGACTAATATCATTATAAATGCTGAGAGAATCATAAAAAAAGGCAAAAATAAATAGCTTCCTGTTTATCTACCAGCCAAGTGTCTAAACAGGCAGCTTCCCTACTGGATTTTTATAGATCATGATAACGTCTCCCTTCACATTCATGAATAGGGCGCATGTCTGCATTACCAAAACACAATATTACTGTGAGGAGAATACTACCCCTTGCTGTTATTTAGCTTTAATACCCTGTTTCCCCGAAAATAAGACCTACTCCGAAATTAAGACCTAGTACTTTTTTTGGGAATTGCTCAAATATAAGACCTACCCCGAAAATAAGACCTAGATGTGACCATTCCCAGGGCATAAGAGGGGAACTTGAAGAGCCGTGGGAGAGAATCAGAGGTGCCAAGAAACCAGCGCTAAAAGAAGCGAGGCGGCAGCGGATGGAGCAGAGTCGCATAAGCCGATACCTCATCTATAGCGCCGGCTCCTGTCACAGGCGGAGTGATACCATATGCCCTCCGCCTGTGAGGAATCGATAGTGAAAGCGCGCTTCACTCATTCTGGTTACCAAATTGCTCTTGGAAAGGTGCTGCACCCCTGATTGACCTGATCATCCTATTCTTAACTTTGCCATTTTGGATTATTTAATATGGATTTGCATTAACTTTGGATTGTTATACATTAAAAAAACAAAAAAACCTACCCCGAAAATAAGACCTAGTGTGTATTTTTTGAGCCAAAAAAAATATAAGACAGTGTCTTATTTTCGGGGAAACACGGTAGCTCTCCTCCGTTAAAACTTAATGGAAATCTTAAACCTCTTTATTGCTTAAAGCCTTATTCACACGAGAAACGTCCGGCACTTACAGCTCCGGGAAGGACAGGTGCTGCGTGTGATTAGTACACAGCCCCTGTCTTTCTCTTTGGGACTACGCCGCCCTACGCTCACCCGCCCTGCACACCCGTGTGGGTGTCCGTACCCGTACACTGACAGGATGGATCCTGTCTGAGTCCGAGCCGGGACACCCGCACCCGTACGGACTTGCACTTGGGGTGAGCGTAGGGTGGCGTACGCCCCAGTAGTCCCATAGAGAAAGACAGGGGCTGCGTACTAATCACACACAGCACCTGTCCTTCCCAGGAGCTGCCCGATACGGCTGTGCACGCAGCACGGAGCTGTTCAGGCCGTCCTTTTCTAGTGTGAATGAGGCCTTATGGTGCTGTACCCCTGCAGTATTATTTGTGGCTGATTTTTGCTCGGAAATGATTTCAAATGATTTTTTCTCCCCCCTCCAGTGCTCTTTGCTGGAATCAGACCTCTAAAGAAAGTGCTCGGGGACACACACACACACACACAGGGGATGTGTAAGACCAGGTCTGTTAGTGAGTACTGATTACAGAGTGCAATGAGTCTATCTCTGGTGACTATATTAAATTGTATGTAAACCCAAATACAAAACTGTAATACTTGGTCCCTTTTGGTCAATAACACAGTTCTAGTCTTAGGATGGAAACACTCATTGACTGTACAGTATTAGGATATCAGAAACAAGATGGGACTACAGAACCCTGCCCCCCTGCTTTTCTGCATAACATAGAGGAGCATCGGTTTTGTAGTCTTCAGAGATAACTAGGAACAGTTTAATTGATAACAGTCCACACAGACAAGAAGGTTCCCGCTCACAAGATTTCTGGCAAGGCCAACAGATATTTTTTTAATGTATTAAACAAATTTAAGAAAACACTTTTAATGGCCAGCTGGGCAGACACCGCTGTCCAAGCTCTCTGGGATCTGCCCACGTCTCCTGTGGGTACAGCGCCCACATGATCGGCCCTCAGCCTGCTGCTGCGCATGCACAGATTGCCCAGCGCTCTCAATCAGAAATCCTGTGCATGCGCAGTATCAGGCTGAGGGCCGATCACGTGGGCGATGTGCACACAGGAGACGTGGGCAGATCCTGGAGAGCTTGGAGAGCAGTGTCTGCCCAGCTGACTGAGGGACTGGTACAGTAATGACTGCTGCTAAGGCTCTATGTGAGGGGAATGATTTGTCTGCAGGGTGAGGGGTCATGTCGCCATATTATCAGATTTGTTTGCCCGGCTTGACACTGATTGGCTAGGAAGCCGGCTCCCCGGCTTCCTAGCCAAGTATCGAGCCGGCCAAACAGCATGGAGCCAGCTTCCTCGCTCCATGTTCCCTCGTGGCACTGCCGGTCAGACGAAATCTCCCTCTGACAGGGCATTCCAGTATCGGGAAAGATATCGTGGCATTTGGGCAAGTACGAGTACTCGCCCAAATACTCGGTATCAGCACAGATACTAGTAGTATGCCTAGTTAGCACAATGTCTGCATTACTGCATATCTATTTGTGACTTTTGCTTGACTTTAACCATCACCTTGCTATTCTCAAATCCTCTATTAAATTTGCTAAAACTGAATCTGATTGATGCATCTGGGGTAAAAACTTCTGTTATTAGTTCTGATGTCTTGATACATAAGTGTAATGGATCCCCGCCATCTGCACATGTGCAACCTGCACGTTCCCGCACTGCTCGGGAACGCACCATCCCGCGCATGTGCAGAAGCAGTAACCTACGAGCACGAATATGCGCCATCCCGCGCATGCGCAGAAGCAGTAGTGTACCAGCACAAAAATCCGCCATAGCGGCGCACAGGAAATGACATCACTGGCCCTATATAAACCCAGCAGCAGTACCACCATGTTGCTGGTTTATCGTCAGCTAATCCTTGTTCCAGTTTTTGTGATATCTTGCTTGATCCTTGTGACCCGGACTTCCTCGACAAACCTTGAATTCTGTCTGCCTTGACCTCGGAACTGTTATTTGACCATTCTTCTGCCTGACCCCTTTTGTACTGGAATTGCCCGCTTGGAATCTGACCTCGGCTCGTCTCATTGGATTACGGCTTGCACGGTGCTCAACATCACTGGCACTCCTGCCACTAGTTGTCCCGCTGGGCTCTGTTCCATCCTCAGAGTCTCCCAGGACACCAGGTGCAAGGGAAGCCTCCTCTCACATCCGGTCTCCCAGAAGTTACGTAACAATAAGACTTTAAAGGAGAGGCATATTATGGAGTTATGACCACCTGAGAAATGAGGCAAGATTAAAGAAAGCACGGAAGCACCCTGCTTGTATCAGTACAAGTTGAAAATAGACCCGAGATTTACATATATTTACTGCCAGAAACTGAACTAATGAAAGGGCATTTAAAGGGAAGTTAAGAAGATATCAAAAAAGAAAGGAATCCAGAAGATAAAGGTTTAAGTAACAAAAAAGCAAAAATGGTAATTATTGACATTTAGGGGGCCCATTCATAAAAGAGAGCAGATATGCCATCTGCTTTCCATTGGACACCGCAGTGTTCACTTCACACCTGCATTTTGTGACTCATTCATAAAATGCAGGTTGTGGTGTAGAGCTTGTGGTGTCCCAAGGAATGTTCTCTACATAATACTGCAAAGAACACTTTTGGATTTGACACGTAACGTGACTGGGCTTTTCTGCCTTTTCCGGCACATTTCTTTTACAATTCATTGAAGTGAATGGGGATTTGCTTGCTTCAGGACTCTACTAAGCACTTAACACATTATAAAGCATACCCATGTGTATGTTTTCATAAACACCCCAAAATGACAGGTTCTGATTAACATTCTTTCTACATATTAAAGTGACATTAAAGTCAATTTTTCCCCCCATTCCCCCAATGTTAAGTAAAACACTTACCTTAAATGATGTCTCTTAATCCGATCTTCCTCTTCTTTCCTGTCCTGTCCTTTTCAGCCTTCTCTCCAGCGCTGCTGCGGGTCTCCGATCCAGCGCTGAATCCTCTGTCCTTGCTGGCACTTCCTGTCCCACAGTGTCTGCATGTGGGTGCACTCGTCCATAGACTTACCTTGCGTCTCTCCTCGTCTCCCGGCCGAAAATCCGAACTGCGCATGCACCCGCCCCAAGATGCTATGCGGCCGCCCGAGCAGTTTTGGATTTTCAGACGGGAGCGCGCGGCGAAGACAGTGGTAAGTTTAAAGCGGTTTTTAAAAAAAATTACCTTTTTGCATATATCTACTGCTTGCTAGCAGTAGATATATGCAAAAAAAACGGAAGGTTTAGAAACCCTTTAAGCTGAAGATGCAGATTTATTGATACTTACAGCTGTAGCCAAATAGCGTGAATCATGAGAGAAACAGATATGAATTATTGATCCTCTGGCATACTTGAATGTTTCCTTAGTTTCATCTTCCAGAGTCACAGCATCCAGTATATGTACGCTTCCATCTGTACAGCCAGCTGCTAAATAGAACCCTGTAATTTCAAAACAAGAAAAGTCAAGATGAAAGACTCTGGACATACAGGTAGCATATGAAACACTACCCTTTCACAAAGTGTAAACCAAGACAAACTACTCTGCATATGAACTTGCAAACACACTACCCTGGATGAACATATGTTATCTGTATACTAACCAATTCTCTATCTGCCCAACAGATGCATGCCTATGTAAATCCTATAATATTTAAGCAGACATGTATGTAGTGAGAAACCACCACAGGCACCAACCTCAACCTGGGTTTAACAACTACGCTTCCATTCAGAAACAGTCGTGTAGGGGTGTCTGTTATCATCTGGTAATTAGGGAAAGTATTTGTTTTCATCTTTATCAATCCTTCCCATAATCATTATGCCATACTTGATATTATTTCCCTGCAGCCAGCATTTTGATATATCAGGCTTTAACCACTTCAGCTCTTACACCTGTGGTACCCCTAATGGTCCAACTTTTACAATCTGCTATAGGCCTGCTTATCTGGCGATAACTTAAGATATTAGGAGATATACTATATGTATTATGTTACCACAGATAAAGAATACGGATGTTCAGATACCAGTTCAGATACCAGTGCCGATACTTGAAAACTACCAGGGTTGCAGCGGTTGCAGCTGGGAGCTGGTTCTGGCGCTCCGCCACTGTCCTGAAATCATTAGTCTGTATTGTTTTAGAAAAACTGTCACATGACAATAAACCAAACTGAATCAGTACTTGTATCTGTGAGTACTTGGGCAAGTATACTTGAAAAAATGGTATCAGTGCATCCCTTTATATATATTTATATTAAAAAAAATCATACATTAAAACCGGGAAGCACAAATCCCAGGAGCTCTGTATGATCCTTAAAAATGACAGCTGCCTTGGAGCTGGAAAAGTATCTGTACATGTACTTGTACCGAGTACGTACTTGGTATCTGAATATCCCTAATAAAAAGTATTTATTTCTTCATTCTGTCCAGTGTATAATGACAGTAAAATTATAATTCTGGTACAAAAGCATTGCATAGTTATTTACAATAAAGCTGTTTGTTTTTTTCAATTTTGCCCTTTAATGTAATGTAAGAAATTAGCAAACAAAATCAAAAGAAAATAGAAATAAACAAAAAATCAGCAGGAAAATAATAGCTAAGGGAAGCAGGGTAAGAGGGAGTTAATTAGGGCTGAGCAGGGTAAACCATGGGTTAATAACGGATCAAATAGTAAGAACTTTAAAAATAATTTTTGTTTGTTACTTGTGAGGTTGCTTTAACTGACATCATATCAGCAGATGAATAAAACCCAGTAAATAAGGTTACAATTGTCTTACATTGTAATTCTAAATCACACTTTTGAGCAGTGCTTATAAATACGGTGCAGTGTTTGACAGCAGTGGCTGTAAAAGCGTCTGTATAACACAGCAACTTCTGGCTGTCATTTTGACCACTGGGAATTGCTGGCAAATGCAGGAGTGGGGTAGAAGGGCAGAGCATGCTACATACGCTCTGTATAGTTGAGTGAAGTGTTTTTGTTCACATCATGCACATTGTCCACAACTGGTTAAATCTCAAGCCCCATCTGGGACCCAGTCCCTATTGGCCTCGGTGGTACTGCAATAACATTGCAGCAATTCTGCCACTTTAGGAGCCACCGTGGATAAAGTGTGTAGTGGGGCAAAACCCTTCATTGACATCAGTGCTTCTCCACCTCTCCCTCTGCCCACTGACTGACAGCAAAATACCTTCCTGTGTCATGACTACTGAGTGTTTTGCTGAGGGATTCCTTCTCCAGTGTCTTGTGACTATTTGTTACCAACTCAAACCTCTTCAATATTCCTTTCTCCTAGACCGGGTCATTTTTAATAAGAAGCATGATAGACAAATCATGTGGCCAGATTTTAGAAGATGGTTTATGGTACTATCACAGTTAAGGTTTATAATGTATAAACTGGGGTTTGTGTATGGAACTAATTCATAATTTCAGTGCCTTGGTGTCGACTTTAAAGTGTCTTACACATAAACATTAAAGGAGAACTATGGGGTCAGTGTTTTTTCCCCATAGTTCTCCTTAGGGTAACGGGAGGACACAAAGTAGCGTCCTCCAGTTACCCTAAGCTCAGTATACCGCGAGCTACAGTTCGCGGTATACTGAGACGCCGCAGCCGGAGTGGATCAGGACTTAGCTGACGGGATCCGCCCAGCTGCGTGAGTGACAGCTGGCTCTGCCTATCTAGAGGCAGAGCCAGCTGTACCCGCCCCCTCCCCCGTCCGTTCTGCCAGTCAGCGCTGGCAGATTGGAGCGGGGAGAGGGGAATCCAGGCCCTCCCCCTGTCACGGCAGAGAGCCGTGACAGGATCGAGAGGCGAGCGAACCCCGGATGTGTTCGCTCACCTCCCGATCTACTGAGCCGACCTGTGACAGTCTCATTGTCACAGGTCGGCTAGAACTATGAGGTGAGTGAAAAGCACTCACCTCATAGTTCTCCTTAAAGCAGTCTAAACACAACCGGACCATTCAATGTCTATAGGGATATTTATACTCAAGTGGGTGTTATCTATGAATGTTGATGTCGACCTTATCAATCAGATAACTTGGTTTGCACTTAGGTTTGAAAAGATTATATTGCTGGAAAAACTGCCAGTATAGTGGACAGGTTTTTCAGCAATATAAATATAGTTTCAGGATTTCAGCTACATATAAGAGAAAGAGAGAGAAAAGGAAGAGACAGGGAGAGAAAGCCAGAGAGAGATCACCTTTAGGATCATATGAAAGGCACTGGAAATATTTGCCTCTGCCAAAAATTCTGCTGATGAAACAGTTTCGGTCTTTGTAGTCCCAGACTTTCAAGATTCCATTGTAACTTCCAATGGCAATTTGTGTCTTGCCAGGGTGACAGGCAAGCGCATGCACAGCTTCACTGGGCTCTTGTAACACCTTTTTCAGCATTGTACCATCTGTAAATACATGCAGCACCAAACCATCCAATGTGGATGCAATAAAGTTGCTGAAAGATAAGATGGATATGTTTAATAAGTATACATGCACACCATTACCAAAACTCTGTTAGACTGACCACACCATACAATACCATGTTGTATTTAGATTTCACAATCTCCTTTAAATCTATCAACAAAAGGGCCTGCCTGATTGCATACAAATTAATTGGATTGTTTCGGCAGATTTTCAGCTGAAGAATATAGGTATTCAAAGATAATATTGTGATGACTCTTAGGGGGCCCCCCTTCCCCATTAATCTAATTTTGAAAGGGAGACAAGATTTTGCTTGCAGTGTTACCCGCAGATAACATTTTATTTTGCGACATCCATTTTGATCCAATGGGATTCTGTAAGTTAATATTACTCCCATTGTTTTAAACTGTTTAATAGAATAAAGGAGTCAAATCCAACTCACATAGGTGGCTAAATGTAGTTATTACTGTGAATGTGTTTAACCAGCAAGTGAAATATGGAAGTGCGCAATGTTACACTTACACCAGAAAGGACACCATGTTTACACTTACACCAGAAAGGATGAGCTTCAATTGATACACCCGTGTAAAAATCAGCAGAGGAAGGAACCCTCTATGCCATCACATTGAGAGGAATGGATAACCTAGCAAATCACTCTTTAAACCAAATAACCCCTTCAGTATAAATAAGGTATACAGACTTACCTTACAGCAAACTGATTTCCCCTTATAGAGCAATCTTGAGGATATTTTGTCTTATCACTTGCTGGTACAGGGGAGCATTTTGAGAAAGAAATGGAACGGATTGGAGTAAGATTAAGATGGCTGTACCAGTTTAGCAGTTGTAGTTGTTGGTCATAAAATTTCACATGTCCACGAGTATCACCAGTGACATAATATCTGAAGAAAAGCATATAATAATATCAGTGTTTTCTACAGGGGAATACGGGGTGGGGGGGTAAGAATATTCACAATGCATGGGGCGAGTACTGTACAGAAACCTGACCCCGGTCATGATTCCCATCGGCTCTGGTAGCACATAACTGAGCTTTCTAGTGCTGGAAATATGTCCAGAGACCAGAAAGGGCACAGCTCTTGTTTATGGGGAAGTAGGTAGCAGGAAGTGGGAAAAAAAAAGAAAAGAATATGGATATATATGAATATGGAGAATTAGACCAGGAAGTACCCTGCCAGCCATACGCTGGCTGAATGCCATTCACACGCATTACCAGCACCAAATGGAGCTGGGGAGCATAGAAAATTCCTACGCTCCTTGGCTCTATCTAGTGGCGGGTCCAGTGTACGACAGGCAAAAGTTTTATAAATCATCCCCTTAAAGTGATATTAAAGCCTAATTTTAAAATTTCTCCTTTAAAGAGACCCTCCTTTGCTGGAGGCTGTTGCTTTTTTTTAATTCCTCGCTTTCTAGTAGATCCCCGCAGCGCTGTCCCTCCCCCCCCCCGCACGGGTGCCACCATCGTTCTAATGGAGGCACCCCTGCGCGCTCGTGCCCGCTCGTGCCTGCAGCGGCTGTGTGCGTCCATAGACACACACAGCCCCTTTGATTGATGGCAGAAGGAGCCTATGGCTCCTCTGCCATCAGTATCCTCCCCCCGCAACCCGGAAGTTAGGGGAACAGAGGATCACTTCAGGACCGGCAGCAGCTGACAGGTAAGTGTGGGGGTACTGGGGGGGGAAGGGGGGACTGAGGTAGAAAAAAGGTGCTGGGCCGTTTTTACCCTAATGCAGAGAATGCATTAAGGTAAAAATGCAAGAGCAGAAGATTAAAGATTCAAACAAGTAGCTAAATAGTAAGGCGCTGTTATTGCCAAAGGATTTGTAATTGTGTCCATCCTGTTGTGACAGGTCCCCTTCCCATTCAGTTATTGGACAATAAAAGAAGAAGCAGCAGACCGATGAGTTAATCTCATTCTGCTCTCTTCTCCTATCAACATGCTCCTTTCACTGCAGCACAACATATTTAATCGTGTGCTTCTCATTCCTCCTTGCATCAGAGCTCTGCTGTTCATGAACTGCAAAAGGCTGATGTCAAGACAAATTCAGATACTTACACTGCGTGCTTTTAACAATACATTTAATACTGCATTAACTTGCATCTTTGGAGATCAACTTTAACATTTGGAATCAAATGCTGTGCTGTGAATACATAGCATGCAGTAGAATTGACCATAATGCTAAGCTCTACACGTATGCTTACTTTTTGTTGCATTGTTATTTTAAAAACCATGAGCTTTTTCTGCAAATCTATCATTTAAAAAAAAAAGTTTTTTTTATTTTTTATTTTTTAAATAAAACAAAACTTTGATTTTATAAAGCTGATCCTGACTAATGGTGGTTCATTGCATAGCGTTCTTGCTCTGTGTGCTGAATTAATAAATACACTTTATTGTGTAGTTACTGCTTTCTGTAACTTGAATATGTGTGGTGGAAGGTATATTTTTAGTTGACATGATAAAATATCTCTCACTGAAATTGCCACTTAAATCATTAACTGTTTTGGGCCTTCCTAGTTACTGTGCCTAGTTGTTGTCATTACCTGTCATGGGCAGTGAGCACAGTAATTGCATCTTTCTGCAGATGCATCAGCTTTAATGCTTTCTTATTATGTGGCTTTATGGAAGCTTTTGCTCTGATCGAAGCGGGATATGTGGTCTCCCAGACAACCAGTTTTCCTGCATATGTAGCTGTCAAGGATCTTACATTACCGGAATGGAAAACCGATTGGCTAAAGGCTCCCACAACTTTGTTAAAGGTCTGCGAAAACAACACAATATTATTAGTGAAAGGAAGTCAATTATTGACAAAGTAAACGTGCTTAGGCTAAATACATGGAGGTAAGGAATTCTACTTTGCATACATCATGTGCTGTTTCATTTAAAAAAGGAGCCAGTTCACAAATTCTGAGATAATCATCTACATCCAATCATAAATGCTTATAAAAATGATATTCCTCTATAGCATGGATGGGGGAAATCAATGTATTTCTCTCGTTTAGCCCATGGGGCTGAATGAGTAAAATTCAAAGCATGTATGGCCAGCTTTAGAGTCCCTATATGTTCATTTAGCAGTAGTCACATACTCAGTCAGTTAAAAAAAAGTCAAAAGTCAATTGTGTTTAAATGTTAGAGAGAAAAAAAAATATGAATAAATAGAAAACGTCCATAAAACAGAACCCTATACCCAGTTACTCAAATCCTTCCTGATCCTTCCTACACTCTCTACCCCGGCCAGGAGTGTTCTGGCAGAGATTAACTCCTTTTGAAGGCCTTTGCAACGGCCAAGGCCTAATCAGACACACTCTTTCTGGGGTTTATACCCTTCTCTCCACCTCCGATTGGAAAGGTAGAGTTCCTTTTCTAACCCACTGGGCTTCCTTTTCAGACGATCTGTGTCAAAATATTATTCATTTTACCCTGAAGTCCTCTATCTCCACAAAGTACCAGGAAACCAACTTTAATATACTTACCAGGTGGTGCAGAACTCCCGCATTACTAAATCAGTGCAACCGGGGTACTCCTGATACTTGCTGGAGATGTAACACAACTAAGGATACAGTGTTACATATTTTTGGGTCGTGCCCGGCGATTTCACAATTTTGGGCCTCAGTCCGCACAATTGCACAAAAATTTACAGATTATGATCTACCAGATGTCCCTTCTTTCTTTCTGCTGCATAATTTGCCGATCCCCAAAAAATCTTACGCTCGCTCGGTTTTAAGTCACCTTCTTGATGCTGGCATGGCCTGCATTCCAAGCCTGTGGAGGAGCCCTACCCCTCTCTCCACCTCGATGTGGATACGCAGAGTAGAGGAGATCAGGAATATGGAGGAACTTATCTTATCATCTCAAAATAGGAATGAACGATATAGCAAAACCTGGCTCTACTGGACTAAATTTATGTGCTCTGATGAGGGTAAAGTGTTGCTGATCTAGATCCTTGACATATTTGGCTATCGACTTCCAACACTGGCTAGCAACCCGCAGGGTGATTGCTTACTGCTCTCCCCTTCCCATTATTTCTTATTTTCTGTTCCCTTTACTTGGGCTTTCTTTCTTTCCCTAAACCCTCTTCTTTGTTATCCCCCTTATTCTCTTCTCTGCTCTCCATATTTTCTTTTCTCCCCTTCTTCCTCCTTTCTTATTCTACCTCTTGGTTTAGCCCTTTTGAAGTTCCACGCAGAGTATACCAATCATGATCCCATTAATATGACTTAGTTAGCTGGTGACTTACCATGTGATAAGTGTACACTGACCTGCCTTTCTCTCATGGAGGCTTATTTCCAACTTACTATAGAGATCCTAATTTTATTTTCTTGACTGTTAATATTCGAACTTGCTGTACTGTTACCTTATGTTTATACAGAAGCCCTAATTGTGATGTCTAGGTTAATTTACATCAGGGGTGCCCATAAGGTCGATCGCGATCTACCAGTCATTCGCAAAGCTAAAGCTGGAAGATCGCGGATCGACTCTCTGTCCCACGTTCCTTCCCACTGTGTTCGTGCGCCCAAATGTGTCGGACGCTGAAGCATCCAACACATTCGGCCCTCCCCATCTGCAGCGGCCAATAAACTTTGCTGCCTTTACTTGCTGGCAGAGGCATTTGGCCCGCACCTCCATCTTCAGCATCCAATAAACGTAGCCTCTTCTTGTCTTCAGTGTCCAACACATTTGCCTGGCCCCTCCCCGCCCACAGCTTTGGACACATCTGACCCGCTCCTCCCAGTCTGCAGCATCAGGCAAATTGGGAACACACCTTCCCTCCTTCAGGGTCGGATACACCAGTGCGCCTGAAGAGCCAGAAGGTTTTGGAAGCAGGTAGGCTCTATTGACAACTTACGGGTTGAGTGGGAGCTGGCAGTATGTGGTTAACAAACATTTCTATGGTTAAGTGGCTGAGCAGTTAAGATCTCTAAGGGCCGGTTCACACCACAAACAGTGCGTTCCAGTTTTTCTTTCTTTTGGTTATGTATGGAGTATATAATTTGCTTTCCAAGTTTATCAAACCATTAATTTGTGTTAAGGACTGAATTTATTTTGTTAGTGCACTGTCCTGTTGGTAAAGTGAAGAAAATGCACTTACATTATCATTCAGTGGAGGAGCTGCAAATTCCAGAATGGAGTTATCCTGTACATGAGAAAAACAAAGCAGGATAGCAATAAGTGCATGTTTTGTTGCATTAGAAATTACAGATCAAACAAAAGTTTGCTGGACCACATTTATGTAAAGGGGTCATTTGGAATGGCTAGGAGCCTATTGTTAATTATCAAGATAGGTCAGTCATTCCATTTAATAACAGGGTTTAGAGTGCAGAAAAGTTAGTTCAATTGGATAAGTCTTGTATTAATTATACAAAATACACACTGGAAGGCAAATGTTGTATGCCCTTAGTGGCACCGGCCTTAGTCTTTGTGGCAAAACTTATGTTGGCTACCTATACAGGAAATGTTGCTCAAAGTTTAGGTCTGTCAAATAGAAAGATATATTTAGGGGAGTTAATAGGTAAGAATAGGTAATATGGTAAGAGTAAGCTTAACTATGCACCACAACAAGGATGTTAGGAGGGGCTCTGGATCCAGGTTACATGACCTTAACCTGGTAACAGATCACAGAAGATGTAATCAAAAATTGGAACTCTGCCGAATCTCCTTATTATGACAAGAGATAGATGTATAATATTATTCTAATATCCCTACTGCTCTTCCCTATTAGTTTAAAGTGGACCCAAATTTTGACTCGAGGCCTGTGTAAACAGGCTGGCACAGCAATGAGTCAATTGGGGCAACAGATGCCAGTGAGGGCAGAGCTGATGCGAATCAGATAATAAATATATATAGCGATATGGCAGTCAGAGGCAAAATCAGCACCTGCATATCTAGGCATAAACTACCTTAGTTACTTTGTGAATTCTTCTTGGAGACAGATTTTGGTCAGGTGGCACCATGACAAGAGGGTATGCAAATCTGTGGCGGTGCATAGTGTCAAAAGGGGTTTTATGTGCACATTTTGTGCTGGGACCCTCTTCCATCTCTGCACACCAGATAAATGCAGAAAATAAATGCTGGAAAAATTCATGAATTGTAATATTTGTCTTGGCAAGATACATATGGAATACTGCACTCTGACACAAGACAAGTATTAGTTAGTCTTAAATGTGCTACTTACCCATGAGTAAAATATCACTTGTGTTTCACTGTTGGTAATTAGTTGTGCGTGATCTTGAGGATTAAATATAATATATTTCTGAAATGTGAACAGATATTGAAAATATATATTTTTTTAAATCTATACATGCCTGCATTACTGATTTAGAAAGCAGTATCAAATTGAAAGCTACAATATGAAGACATGGTCGTCAGTTTATGGGTTATGTGTGTGTTATACTGCGTAACCTGTTCATCAAAAGACTGTCAGCACCCCCCCACTGTTAGCTCTCTTTGTACTCCGAAAGAGCTCAGGACAATGACAGTCTCTTGCGCCTGGCCAGACTCCTGCTATGGCTGCCTGGAGCTCTTTAGCAGTATGGACCCCTGGGGGCTTGTGCAGTCAGAATGTCTGGGGAGGGCAGGGTGAATGTGATGGGATTATAATCTGATCTGATCACTTTGTGTATAAAAGGTTTTACAGTTGCTCAATAAATCAGAGATCAGAGTTTGTTTCACCCTACACTTGGTTTCAGCTAGTGACTGGGTGGACTGGGAGCTAATGATCATCGGGGAGCAGTTTCTCCTGAGCAAGGAAGACTACAGAGGTGGACATACTCATCCTGGGTACCAGGGTCCGTCACAATACACACACACACCTGTATGCCTAGATGATGGCAACTTTATACAGATGGCTAAAATGTTAATACAAAAAGCTAGGCATAGCTATTGTCTGGGTCTCTTTATGTTTACGGCACTGCTGCATCTATGTATTTATTAATCTAATTCATGTATATAGTGTCAACAAATTGTCAGGATTTTACAGAGGGTACGGGCCAATCACATGTATATAGTGCCAACAAACTGTACAGTATTTTACAGAGGGTACAGGCTAATCAAATAAGTCTATGTGCTCAAACAAGGTGGCACCAGTTCCAGCCTAGCCCACAGTTTACATATCAAACAAAATTTGTACAAAATCAGCTAAACATATACGTTAACATTAACTATAGAGTTGCTGCATCAATGTAGATTAGATCTGGGTCAGCAGCATGCTTAGTAATTTGTGTTGTTACCTGAAGGCCAAATTCTCCATCAAGCTCAGCAGAACAGACTGGTGTTTCAGACCCTTTTGTCCAGTCCCAAATACAGACTTTCTGCAGAAAAGAATATTCAGGATAAAATATAATTTACATCATTAAAGGGGATCTGTCACAAAGTACTTGTATGAAGAGCATGAAATGGAAGAGGAACTGGAAAAATACTCATAGTGGAACTGTGCTTTGCACACGGATAGCGAAAACAACATGTTCCCTTTAACTTAGCCCTCTTCAGTAGCATATACTTACCTTCTTTTTGCACCCCAGCCTCTCTGTTCAGCTGCCGGGAGCAAAGAACAATCTTGTGTCAGCTATGAATCTCTAGAATCATACTTTACACATGACTATAAACTGCCAATGTGACACTACTGATTGGTTTAGCATCGTCACATAGAGTAAGTTATATGCTCCTCCATATCCAGATGTGAAGGGAGCAGAGGAGGGAGTGAAGAAAAGCTAAGCAATTGCTGGGTAAGAATGGGCGATTAAAGTGAATCTGTCACATACAAGGAAAGGTCACAGTGGATTCACTCTGCCAGCAATCCACCAAATCCAGGCCAGTAGTCTAGGGTGGATTATTCATCGCAGTATGTGTACTGGACCCCTTAATGGGTTTACTTTTACATCCTCTCCCACACATAATGGTGGTGTCTAGGCCAGTAAGAATTTGCCTAATATTAGATAGCACAGTGCATGACTTTAAGTATGGTCCAAATAAAGTCAATGACTTCATAATAATATGCCTAAATTAAAGGAGAACTATTAGGAGAGTAAAATGTACTCTTCCCAATACTTTGAGCTGGTGAGTGACACTGTAGTCGTCACAGGTCGGCTCTACTGCTCAAGAACTGAGAGATCACAAACCGCTGATCACGCAGTTCATGGCTTCTCCCTGCAGAGAGCGATGACAGCCAGTCATCACTCCCCCAGGGATTCCCTCCCTCCTTTCCTCCTACCTGCCAATCTGGCAGTGGGGTGGACCGCAACAAAAATTTCAGGCTATTTCCCGGGTGAAGCGCGGCTCTTTGCTGTCAGCATACAGTGGGCAGAGCCTGCTATATGCTGGCTTTGGGTCACAGGAGGACATTAGTACATTTACTGCCGTGACCCAAAAGAGAACTATAGCCAAACAAAGGTTTGGCTATAGTTCTCTATTAAATGTAAGAGGTGAACATGCACTGACCCAATCACCTGCTGACTTGAACTCAGTGAGTATATGACGGGGTACCCATGAACACTCTAGACAGCAAAGGTGAACTGGAAAGGGGTCCAAATGCACCTCTTTAACATTTAAAGTTGATTGTTAACTTGGCAGTAACCTAATCTGCTTATCACACCAGAATGCATGCTATTACATAATTGATGGTTAATAAATATAACAAACAGGTGTTAACATACGGTAAACATACGGTATCCTCAGTGTAATGAAATGCCATGGACATGAAAGACTGATCGTATACCTGAACTGTTTCTCCTCCAATAGTTGCCAAGTATTTAGCATTCTGAGACATAGCTATGGCAACTACTCCCCCTTCTGGATGGCTCTGGAATATTGTATGGACAGGGATGCTACCGGAAACAAGATGGGAATAATAATAATAATAATGTCATTTTAGGCTAAACTATAGAGATCATTACTGACAATAACAACAATATTACTGAGAATATTTTATAAAACTAGAGCCACTAAAAGCTGAAAAGAAATGTCACATTAACAACATTTATGGCAAATAACTTATGTTATAGCTTAGTGAATTAAGCATTTTATTTCCCAAGCATGCAGTACCCAGTTTTTATGTATCAAGTATTGAAAAGTAAGACAAAGATAACCTGATGATGAATAGCAGAACAAAATGAATTTTATTTCCACAAACCTTGGATAGAAATAAGCTGCTTATGTTTTCTAAAAGGGTCAGAATTGTTATTGCAGAGTTAGAAGGATGCTACTGGGCTGAGTCACCTTGTAGCATCTTATATCTTTTGAGGCTCCATCTAGAAAAATTCTGTACTTCCCTAGACCACATTGCCACATTTATTGAATGAGAACCTCCTTCTTACAGTAGAATTCTTAATTTGTTATACATTATAGAGAGATTATAGTAGTAAAGGAGACTTCTCTGCTGCAGTAGAGGGAGTGAGACTCCAAGGCAGGGCAGGGTACAAGGAATTCCTGTGGTGAGACCACTGCTCTGTGATGTGAAGCAATCTGAAATATTACTTCATGGTGGACTGACAACTTAATGGAATGTATGTAAAAACATATATTCTAGTGCAGGGTTCAAAATTTCAAGTCCTGAGCTACTAGCCAGGCCTTAAGAGTTACTAGCCACCAGTTGCCCCACCTAACCCTTACCCTGCCCCGGCCTAACTCCGCCGCTAAACACACCGTCTTAAATAATCTTATGATAATTCTTATCTTATGATAATTGCCGCTTGTAAATGGCAGATTAGGGATTCCTGCTGCAGGAAAACGCAAGTTCCTGACACAGGAATCTCTAATCACACCTGAAATATACTGTAGGTGTGAATGTGGCATAATATACACATACACTAAAGGTGCCCATACACCTGGCGATTATCGTATGATAATCGTGGGTGATCCCACGATCGTACGATAATCGGCAGGTGTATGGGCAGCGTGCGACCGCTTCTACTGTAAGGTCGTACGAAAACCTGATTTTTGCTGGGTTGGTGGCGTGGCAAGTGCACGCTGCCCGCTCAGCACTGCAATCATGCAATCATCGCAAGCCCTCCCCTCAGCAGGGAGGGCTTGCAATGATTGCATGTACGATCTACATGTCCAAGATGGGCAGATTGTACGAAATTTTAATGACCTTACAACCATGGCATAATGAAAGTCATACGATGGTTGTAAGGTGTATGGGCAGCTTAAAACACAATAATACACTTCTCAATGTCGGATGCAGACCGCAGAGCAGCTCGTGTCAGCTCTGGCTTTCTTCGGCCGCAGCTCTGACAGTTCTGAGCTCCGGCCGAAAGAAAGGATATATGTGAGCAGGATCGATCCCTGGTTATCTGGGGGTGATTACTGAGGTCTGCAGCAGACCTCAGTAATCACCCCCAGATAACCAGGGATCGATCCTGCTCACATATATCCTTTCTTTCGGCCGGAGCTCAGAACTGTCAGAGCTGCGGCCGAAGAAAGCCAGAGCTGACACGAGCTGCTCTGCGGTCTGCATCCGACACAGATGCAGAGTGGAGCTGCTCCCGCATGTGAGGTACGCGGTCTGCGACCGTGTGCCTGACATGTCTGCTGGCCACATAGTACTGGCTCGCGGGCCGGGGTTGGCCTGCGGACCGGTACTTGGAGACCCAAATTTCCACTTGCCCTCACTTTATTTTTACTCGCCAAATCCGAGCAAGCGAGTGGAAATTTTGAGCCCTGTTCTACTGAATACAATAGATTGACATATTGCTACAGGAAACTAATTTATTATCAGTGCTTTGATTATTCAGCCTATTGAAGAATACAACCGGCCCAGTTAAAGTTTATTAAACCTTCTTGTTTTTCCTGGAGACTGCGGTGGGTCATATACTGACAACAACTATTAAGTCTGTCAGGTTTGCCAAGGGGAATCAAATTTACATGTACAGGATTTGTGCAGATCTCAGACGAACAATTGTACTATAATATTTTTGCACGTATTAATAGCATGACCATGCAAATGTATATTGAATGTTGGGCTGAATCTGGAGTTCTCTTTAAGAATTTTCATACACCATTTTATAGTATTAAAGTAAAAATACCCGATTTAAGAGTCTTCACCAGATCCTTTATATCGAAAGAAGAACCCCGCAGATTTTTCAGTTTTTGGTCATGCAACTGCAATAGCATGAAACAGTTTTGTCCCAGCAGCAAGTGATGCCAGGAGAATATACTGGCACTTTAAAATCAAACCATGTTGGAAGTTATCATATCAGAATATTTCATCATATAGTTGATCTTACCCAGAAAATGAATCCCATACAATGATAAGACTCTCTGGTCCACAGTCAGCTGTGGCAATCCATCTCCTGTCTTCACTTACACACATGCAGGAAATGCAACTACAGTGTCCCTGTGGGAGTACAGTGATGTTAGTAGGAGTACAGTGATGTTAGTGGGAGTACAGTGATGTTAGTGGGAGTACAGTGATGTTACTAGGAGTACCATTATGTCAGCAGGAGTACAATGATGTCACCTAAACTAGGCAGTTCTCCTGATTTGGACTACAAACAACTTCCTCTCTCCTAATCTTCATTATATACTCTAGGTCGAAGATGTTCTGTAATTCACAGAAAGAACTGGGAAGGCTGATAATATTATTTGAGATTTCAATTCAGTACACAGAAGTTACAAGCACATTGATTTTCTGGCTGGATCAGCAAGTATTTTTCTGTACTTGCAGAGAATATACTTACTGTGAAAAAAGAAAAGTAATGCAGAAAACACATCTAAGGACTGGTAAAGTTACAATTTTATTCTTGTATTTAGATATACTTTACTAACTACTTGTGGGTGAAGTACTTTTGAGATAAAGGATTAACCAAGAATAGTGTCAATTTTGTATACAATAACGCACCATGAAATATACCACGTAGATGTAACCAATATATCCAATTCTTACCTGTAGGTGGCGTTGGCGGTTAAGAGTGAAGTCGTGAATGACAGCTGTGTGAGCACACGCATAAACAAGCACTTGATGCTCTTCATCATGAAGATTATAAATTGGAATATTATTGTTCATCCCAAATGACCATACTAAGTTCTGCAACAAAGAAAACACATATTTTCTAATTTGTATGTGATCTATGCATAGAAACAAGAGAAAAGTAACCAGATGGTGAGCCACGAAATTAATCAGTCCGGCTAAAACTGGCATTTAAGTGTTTGCAGCTGCTGAGGAGTTGAATCTCCGGCTGGCTTTCCACGTCTCTGCGTCCGTGCGTTTCCATAGGTGTAGAATGGTGGTCAAACATATGAGCACAGTGCAATCACCTTGTTAACCCTTTGTTGTCCAGCACACGCATACACATGAATGTTGGGCTAAACGGAATAAGGCATCTCTCATCTCATGTCTGTGAGCAGCTTTAGTCTGCCCACCTGCTTTTAGCTCACTCTCCCAGGTTTGTTAAGTTTACATTACATACAACAGGAGTGAGACTTCCCTTAGTGCAGTAGAAAAAGTGAGACTTTAAACTAGTGGATACATGGCTGGGATCAGTAGGTACATCTCATCACCAGAACCCTTGACAGCAGAAGGTCTGGTACACACTACGCACGCGCATTGACAAGTTTTTTTTATGTGTTGCATTTGCATGCATTTTCATACATGCGTTTAGTGTGTTTTAGGGGAACGGGTCAGCAAAAAAGACAAGATAGTAAGAAGTTGTGTTTACAAAAGTGTGGTGTGTTCAGTGACAAAAAGTGCAGCATGCTCTACTTCATTTTTTACACACGGCAATGGCGTAGTCTAAACCAGCCTTTCCCAACCCGGTCTGCCTCCTGGCCTCATCAGGGGTGCCTTTAAAATTTAGCGGTAGTGGGACCGTGATGTGAAGAGGGCTCCTGATGTAAAAGGGTAAAAGGGGAACTCTGATATGAAAGGGGAACCGTGGTGTGAAGAGGGCTCCTGATGTAAAAGGGTAAAAGGGTAACTCTGATATGAAAGGGGAACCGTGGTGTGAAGAGGGCTCCTGATGTAAAAGGGTAAAAGGGGAACTCTGATATGAAAGTGGGGCTACTGATGCAAAGGCTGACTCTGATGTGAAGGGGAGAGGAATCTTGATTCGAAGAGGGCACTTTGATGTTAAGGGGGAAACCAAATTTTTGTGCTTTTTCGCGTGGGGTACCCCTTACAATCTATGACATGTTACACTGGGGTGCCTCAAAATTTTACATACTTTTAAAAGGGTGCCGTGACTAGAAAAAAAGGTTGAGAAACACTGGTCTAGCAGCCTTTCTCAACCAGGGTGCCTTCTGACTCTCTCAGGGGTGTCCTAAAATGTTCACATAGTACCATGCCTTTTCATGGTGCAGACCAGCCATCAGCACCGTGGAAATGAGTGATACTAATCTGGGGAGGATAGGATCCATTCAGAAAAGGACAGAAGTTTACATCTAGGCCTGCTCCAGTAAGGGCTTAGGACTCAATTGTGAAGGGGGCTTCTAGTGTGAGAGGGGATCACTCTGATGTGAAACGGGGGGAAGGGGGAATCTGATGTGAAGGGGGCTCCTAATGTGAAGGTGGAATCTTACTTTTCTGTTTTTGCATGAGGTCTGTAGAATGTGCTCTGCTTTGGGGTGCCTTAAATTACTAAAGGGCAACTGAATCTTAAATAAGTTTTGGGTTTATTTACAAATAGGGATATATTGGAATTCCCCCTTAAAATCCATAGCGCACCCCAAGTTCGGATAAGGGTCTGTTACAGATTTTGTAGGGACCACACATCGTTTTTTACATTTAAATTTTTTACATTTCATACCGGGGTGCCTTGATATTTTGAGTCTTTTAAAAAGGATGCCGTGACTGAAAAAATGTTGAGTAACGCTACTCTAGACTCATTCATATTACTTTTTCAATGCATATGCATTCCGGAGGTGATAAATAACACATCCCACTGCATATGTTGTAAACAAGCCTGAAAGGAGGAATAGTAATTCAACTTTATTTGGGTGTACAAAACAAAGGAAACACATCATAAAAATATACGTAGGCTGACTTGAATACACGTAGACTGACACTGCTGAGTTCCTTCTGAAAATCCAAGTTGCCTGGTTGTTGATGTTAATCTTTTGGCTTCCACAGTTTCTGAGTCACTGACACAGGGTGACTATACAGCAAGTGAAGCCAAAACTCCTAAAATGTATACTTGTTCAAGGTCAGTGAAAACAAAAGATTAGTATGAGAGCCAGGAAGATACCATTTGCAGAATGAGGCCAGTGGTTTCAGCCTCCTTGTTTCTCTCATATGTGGTGCTTGTGTACAGTGTAATAATTACTTTTTGTGTAATATGTGTTTCACCCTCTATCAATTAACATCAGTGACCCCATTAATACTCACGAGTGGTTTATCGATTGGAGGTGCGTTCTCTACTTCAAACGCAGTCTGAGGGGTTGCAGTGTAAATCAACGAGTCTTCATCTGATGGACTGGTTTTCTCTAAATCTGTCTTTTCATTCATATCCTCCGGAACTGGGTCTACCGCGTTTCTCGTATCTGGTGTCTGACTTTCAACAACACTCAGTTGTGAGCTTTCATTCTGGACAATAATATCTGACTGCTGGGGGAGATTTATATCCTCCAATTCATCGCTTTCATTTTTCGACGATTCTTCATCTGCAGTATTCTCCTAGCGATGGGGCGAAAACACAAACGATAAAAAATACAAAGTTTGTTTATTCTTGCAGTCTTTTAGAAATGACTAAAGAATCTCACATGGGTACCGTCTCTTCTGATCAGCAGGGGGTCTGATCTGTGCATCGATCCCCTGCTGATCGGAGCAGTATGTCACTCTTGTTCAGTTTTTTTTCCCCATCTCAAAGCTATGCTGTATGGACTCATGTTAGGTCTACGGGTAGTCGGATGTAAGTGAACATGTGTCTGTTCACATCAGATTATCTACGATCCATCACGCTTAGAACCACCAAAATGGAACTTTGTTTCGGGGTTTTTTCCGGACTGGATGGAGTCGGGGTTATCGGAAGTAAACAGATGCACGTTTGTTGCTCCTTTGTTGCATCTAGGAGCAGTAAAATACACCTTTTTGAAAAAAAAATAATGAATGCACACTTCAAAATAGGAAAAATGCACATTAATCAGAATGAATGGCAATGTAACACACCAGCGCAACTAACATGAGCTGCATTGAGTTTTGTGCAGGTGCTAAAAGCATGGATATCGTGCCTTTAGCATAGGGAAGTAGTGTGAAAAAACTCTTACTGGGTAATGCCCTCTACTGTGTGGGTCCTTAATAAAAATATACTACTTAAAGCAGAAAAGATCAACGTTAATAATTTAGGATCATGGGCCTGTTTATGCTGTTTGGTAGGGGTGCAAGGATCACATTGTAGATCTTTAGGCAATTAGGATTATTGACATGCGTTTTAAGTTTGAATGTCTCCCCCCCCCTTCCGGGGGAGAGATGCTGTGGATTGTCTGATCTTTCTAGGTCTGCTGCCTAGGAAGAGAAGCCATGTGCTTCAACAGGTACAGGGAGCCTGAGAATTGTAATTGTAATTTTGTTGCCTGGCTGAAGTTCTGCTTTAGGGCAATATTACTTTGCTACAAAATATAAAAATAATAACATAATATTACTACAATAACCTTACCAGTACCTCAGTAGGATCAAGCTGCTTTTCCTCAATATCAAGGTTTAATTGCAAACTTTTTTCATCAAGCACCTGGTCTTCTGTATCTGGCTCATAGAGATTGTCTGGCATGCTGTCTCTTGCACTATTTAATTCCTAGTTCCAAAGAAATGTCATCAGGTTCAATATGTTATAAAAAACTGGCTTTAAAACATTTAGATCTTGGTCATACTAAATGCATGCATTTTGGAACATTGTAATGGGACCAGGAAGATACACGGCATGCCCCAAACTTCCTGTTTGTGGGAGAGAGTACTGAGGGCAGAGAAGCGATAGGTTCCTTCTGCCGTCAGTCAAACTGTGATTGCAAGAGCAGGGGCATGGCTTGCCGCACACTGTTTGTATCGATGGACACATACAGCTAGGTGCCAGCACAGCTGGGAACCTGCATGCATGGGTGTCTCCTCAGCAGCCGCCTGACTGATGGAGACACCTGCAAACAGAAGGGGGGGTAGCGGTTTGGGGATCAGCTAAAGAACGAAGAAATAAAAACTTTAAAGAAAAAAAAAAAAAAGGTACATTCACCTAAGTGCAGGCCTCCTAATCATAAAAAGAAAGAAAATGAAGGTTTAATGTCACTTTAAGATCCGGCTGCCTATAGAGTAGCATTGGGCTTCAGATCAGATCCTTCCTGAAAAGGGCC
>NW_017306281.1:951130-962716 GCF_000935625.1 Nanorana parkeri | reverse complement strand
TCAGAATGAATGGCAATGTAACACACCAGCGCAACTAACATTAGCTGCATTGAGTTTTTTGTGTTCCTCCCGTTACCCTAAGGAGAACTATGGGGAAAAGCCCTGACCCCATAGTTCTCCTTTAATGCTGTTTGGTAGGGGAGCAAGGATCACATTGTAGATCTTTAGGCAATTAGGATTATTGACATGCGTTTTAAGTTTGAATGTCTCCCCCCCCCTTCCGGGGGAGAGATGCTGTGGATTGTCTGATCTTTCTAGGTCTGCTGCCTAGGAAGAGAAGCCATGTGCTTCAACAGGTACAGGGAGCCTGAGAATTGTAATTGTAATTTTGTTGCCTGGCTGAAGTTCTGCTTTAGGGCAATATTACTTTGCTACAAAATATCAAAATAATAACATAATATTACTACAATAACCATCCCAGTTTTTTTTAGTTTGTTTTAAGAGCCCGTGGAACGTGCATAAAAAAACTATCCCCTGTGAACAAAAAAAGTGAACCGTGAAATCACAGCACACAAAAACGTGCACAAGGGTGCTTGGTCCTTCAATAAAGAAGGGACCTCGATTCCCGACCCCCCGGGCGCAAGGCTCCTAACAGGTGTTGAGACTGTAGGTCCACCAACCCGGAGGCCGGTGGACCCCGATCCTCTGGGGACCTGCTGGAACAGGTCCCTCACAATACTGGGTAGGGGGCTCTCCCCAAGAGAGACCCCCTGGTTGGGAGGAGACAGAGAACCCTATATTAGGGCACAGAATCTCCTCCCCACATCGGGAAAAGGCCCCGAAGGAACCTGCACCCGCTGCATCTGTGGGTCAATGCCAAAAAAAGGCCAATCGTGTATCGTGCATAAAGTGCTATAAATAAAGCTAAATTGCCAGTGCACCACGCTGACAGGTCTTAGGGGCCGGAGTGCAAAAATATTGCCCCGGACTAGCCATAAGGCCTGTCCAAGAGGCGATGTGCAAAGTATTGCAATAGTGCCGTGTCTATGTGCATCAGTGAGTCAATGTGGGGTCCCACACACAAGTGATTCTCTGAGGAGCCCTGGGACGCCACCCCCAGGGATGCACAACACCACGGGCTCTGCCGCCCCCCCAACCCTCCAGCCAGACCAAGCTTCGCACCCATTCCCATCAGGAGGCGGTGCGCCTTCAGAGATCCCTCCGCCGGAGCCCACCCATTGACTAGGGTCGAAAGCTCCGATGGCCTGGAACCTCATCCAGCACCCTACCAATTACGCCAGGAATAACTAAGCCGCCATCACCCACATTCCAAAGGCGACAACGGCCGTTCTGTTCCCGACAACTGATAAGAACAGATACTACACTTGATCCAAAAGGCTGAGAAGCGATACCTCAGTAGGATCAAGCTGCTTTTCCTCAATATCAAGGTTTAATTGCAAACTTTTTTCATCAAGCACCTGGTCTTCTGTATCTGGCTCATAGAGATTGTCTGGCATGCTGTCTCTTGCACTATTTAATTCCTAGTTCCAAAGAAATGTCATCAGGTTCAATATGTTATAACAAAACTGTCTTTAAAAAATTTAGATCTTGGTCATACTAAATGCATGCATTTCGGGAAAATTGTAATGCATGCGAATTTAAAGTATGACAGTCGAAACAAGTATGAAATCCAGTACTATGTGATTCACAAGCCTTATATTAAGGCTTTAAACTTCCTTCACCTTCCCCAACCTCCATTTGCATCATATACTCCCCTGCAAGACACTGCAGCTCACAGTAGGAGGGTCTCAGCAGTGCAGTCAGTTCTGCCAATCCTGAAAGCAGTGGGCAGGACTAGGTGTGGCCAGGTACTGATTGACAAGCTACAGGCAATTTGAATCAGCAGTGACAATGCTGATAGCCACGCCACCTGCAACCTTTTTTTCACCCCACTCTATTGCAGCACACAAAGCCTATTTTCTGAAATGGACTAGTAGCATCATGTACTACACAGCCAGGAGCTCAATCTATGAAGGCTGCAAGTACTTTGTCCTATCATTTTTTTGAAGTACACTGCATTCTGGGTGTCCTGTGCCCTAACAGTCTCTTCCCCAGTTCTTCAATAAACGCTCATCAGCATCATATCTTCTGTGTGGACATCAGTTTTATCGGTCGCCACTGGAGGGTCGGTAAGTGCTTTGGGACAGCAATGCAACAGTAAACCCTAGACAGGCTAGGAGGGACCAATCTATCCGGAGGCTCCATCAGGGGTGAGCGCTACAAAAATATAAATATTTTTTAAAGTGTTCTTTTCTTGAGTTTGGAGGGTGTTTAAAACAGAGGTCAGAAAATTCCTATTTACTTTCATGCTGTAACGAAAATGATAATTATGAGGCTGCATTTCACCTGCTTTACATTGCATTTCTTTAGACACAGATGTCTTTTTGTGATGCATTGCAGGCAGAGCAGCCAAAATACAGCCTATTGTTACGTTTGATCAGTCCCGCGCTCAAATGCAAAAGGTAGCTCTTGAGAACGACACTCATTTACACAAGTCCTTACGATGGAATTATTGCGTTCTGACCATAAGAATGAAACTACGGTATGTACCAACCACTACACATTCCCTTCCATTTATTTTTGGAAACATACTAACGTTAGTTTGCCAACTGCAAAAATTGAGTGTGGGGCATATTTATATTGTAGAATATTACAGGTAACTGCACCAAAATACCGCATGCAGGAATTTAACCAAACACTAGCAGAATGCAAGATAATAAACCTATTGTGAATGAGCCCTTAAAAAAATAAAATAATGACATTCATTTGATAACATTTGCTATGCACAAAAAAATGCAGCAAGAAGGTGACTGCCCCCATCCTCTTACATTGATATGTAATTCTTCATCAGTCGGACTGGGGGGGCTGTTAATGTGTGTTTCATGGTCAGTTACTTGTTCCATCCCATCTCCACTTGTAGTCTCAGGGAGGTCTTCTTGGGAAGTATAGCTGGCTGGAAGCGTTGTGTGCTCTTCATTATTGTCAGCAGCATCCGATTCACTGACTTCCATAGCGACATCTTGGCCAACAGCTTCATGGTGTAATGTGTCTTCTTGAGAGTTGGGATTCACTTCAGACATTTTGTACAGTAGCTAGCAACACCTAAGTAGTCATAAATGAACAACTGTCATATATATATATATATATATATATATATATATACATACATACATACACACACACACAGGGCCCAGGCCGTTCCTGCTCTGGATTCCAATTGTATCTGGTGATGCTGGTTTATTTGGCCAACAAACACTGGCGGATTTGGCATGTTCCTTGTTTTGAACTGTTTTAAATTCGTTCATGAGCACTCTCTATATTGTTACTGTAGTGCTCCTCTTACTACATACATTTGAAAAAGTGAGGACACCCCATTGAAATCATTGACAATTTTAACATATTTGAACAGGCAAACTTTAGCAGGTCTATTCACAAAAGGGTGAAGAGTTTGGAGAATGCAGGAGAAGTGAACAATCTAGGACAACAAAGTTGAACTGGAAAGTGAGCTGAATTGCAGAATGTTTCCAAATCAGATATGTTGTCCTAGATTGTTCACTTCTCCTGCCTTCTCCAAACCCTTCACCCTTTCGTGAATAACCCTGTAGATCTTTATTCAAACAGTGCCTACAGGTAAAGGTGATATACTCAAATAAATGACACATAAAATTGACATGGTGTAATCATTCTCCTAATCTAAACTAATGAAAATCCAGATTTGTCATATTGAAAAAAGTAAGAATACCTTTGCATTCCACCGTGATCCCCCCTTCCCCCCTTCCAATCCAGTATATAAGAAAAGGGTGACCATACTGACCAAAGAATGCTTGCCATTTGCGAGTGTAATATGTAATACCTAGCGCATGGCTGTGATAATGTGTACGGACTGTACACAGGAAGCCGTGGAGGGGAAGCAGCTTTCATTCAAAGGTATGAGCAGCAGGAGGGAAGAGATGGTGCAGATTGCTCAAACTACCCACTGCACTATCCCTTTCTCAAACAACTCAGCCACACAGCTACCTCCTCATGTACCACTTGCCCCTCCCTTTTATATTGTAAGCCCTCCTCACCATCTTGTCTTGAATTGTATTGTGATTGTAATGTCTTCCTTATATTGTAAAGCGCTGTGCAAACTGTTGGCGCTATATAAATCCTGTCTAATAATTATTATTATTGCGGGGGATCATTTAATTTTCCCAAATTCACCGGGGGGAAAATGGAATCACCCTTTATGTGGGTGCTTTTGTCTGGGAGCTGGAGCAGATTTACTTAACTGATCCTCGGCCCTGCCGCCTCCCTCCAGACTGCTAGACTGGTCCCAGCAGTCTCTTCTCCTTATCATTATGTACAATGCAGGCTCCATTGACCTGCTTTGGATGTGAGGATGCCAAGGGACAGTGCACCAGCCGTAGCGGAGGGGAAAAAGAGGAGGGCACTGAGCGCCGGGGATATGTGGTTCAGGTAAGTCAATCTGCTTCACTCCAGCCTTTAGGGCTCTGTCACACTAGATGCAGTGCGTTCCGGCCCGATTTTGGCCGGAACGCACTGCCTCGCATTGCGGCCGGCTCACTTTTTAGTGGGGTAGGAGGGGGCGTGGCGGGCCATTCAATTGAAAGTAGTGGTAGAAAGTAGTGCTTGTAGCATTTTGATCGCACCGCACAGGATCGGACCGCAGGCACAATGTGCCTTGCGAACCCGTGCGGCGGATCGCACTGCTGCCGGAGGGCGTGGTCGCACCGCCATTCACTTGAATGGCCCGCCACGCCCCCTCCTACCCCACTAAAAAGTGAGCCGGCCGCAATGCGAGGCAGTGCGTTCCGGCCAAAATCGGGCCGGAACGCACTGCATCTAGTGTGACTGAGCCCTTAGACATAAACAAGCACTTAACCATTGCAGTGCTGGGGTAGCCCTATTACATTTCTTTAACCCTTGTAGTGCACAGGTACTTATATTGTTTGCTCGGAGATGGACTTTGAAAGCATTACAGAATATTGCAACAAAAAACTTCTGCACATTTGAATCATCTGTCACACAGGCCCTTCACACCAGGACACTGTGACGCCATACATAGTGAATGGCAACCTAATGTACCTTCTCGACACACCTGCATTTCAGCACACCACAACGTACAGTGATGCACTGTGCTGACGCATACGCTACGTTGCGATGTGCTGCTGGATTGATTTTTGGTCCATCAGGGTCATTAGACAAACCATTCGAATGAACAGGATGTGTTAAAAGTGCAACTGAAGCCTAAACTTTTTTCTAGCTTTAGATGGAGTGGAGAGGGATCAGAACACCTGTCAGGTTTTTATTGTTCGCCGTTACGGAGATTCGCCCTATTTGTCCTGGTGACCCGTTATTGCTGAAAGTGAAGAAAAATCTAAAATTTTGTGTAATCACCAGAACAGGAATAGATGGGAAATCTTCCAATGGGGACAATAGTTCTGGCACCCATCAGGGATTTCCCACTCTTTGGAGGGATTTCCTCTCACTTCCTGTTGTGGCTATCAGACAGGAAGTGAAGGGAAATCTCCCCAATGAGACACAGAGAGCAAGAAAAAGCTGGCAGGGGTTTTAACCTTCCTAACGGTATCTAAAACGAAGAAAAAAAAAAGTTTGGCTTTGATTCTAGTTGTAATTGGTGAGGGTGCTCTCCGCACACCTTTCAGCAGTCCCGGCCAGTAGAGATGAGGTGCTTGCAGTAACTCCCACGGATGGCACCGTGTAATGCACAAAGTAGAAAGAATAGGTTACCAGCACTCAAAATGATTTCAAATAGATAAGTCCTTTTTATTGGACATACGTGTCACAATAGTCAAATAGCCAACGTTTCGGGGCCACGCAGGGTCCCTTCCTCAGGGCAAAAGATGTGACAATGTGATGGTGTCCACACACCACATATATACCCCATAATGTGAACCAATTATCAATAGACACTCAGCTGACAGGGGTTTTAACCTTCCTAACGGTATCTAAAACGAAGAAAAAAAAAGTTTGGCTTTGATTCTAGAATAATGTAACACTCTAACATGCAAGCATTTAACGCCCCGAAACGGACATGACTGGTGTGAATGGGCTTCATGTGTGGCAGCCTAATTACAAGCAGGCAGGGCACAGATCAGAATCTTACTCAGTCCCATTACACAGGTTAGAGGCATTGAGAGGGGAATTTATCAGAACTGGAGCAGACAAAATCTGGAGCGGTTGCCCATGACAACCAATAAGTTTTTCTCTCCTAAGTTTGTTCAGATAAGCATTGAAAATGAAAGATGGAGGCTGATTGGTTGCCATGCACAGCTGCTCCAGATTCTGTCTGCTTCAGTTTTGACAAATCTCCCTCAATGTGTTTACACTGACGACCCCTCTATAAAAACAACACAACTGAATTGGTTCCCCCAATATTCATCTGACTGATGATGATGACATTTCCTCTTCACTGTCTGAATGGAATTGGCCCAGTTCCTATAAAATAACCCCAATTCTGCCAGTAACACCCAGCCCCCCCGGACCGACCTCACATCCTTATTATGCAGCATTAATAAATACATGATACTCACAGGGCCGTCTCTCCGCACAGCAGACACCAACACGTTGCTTAGCAACAAATCTGTAAACCATACAGCGTTCCTATGGTGAATGCCGCAAACAACCAGCACGCTTTACGGCAGTCACAGGACGATTCGTCATTGGCCGATATGATAGTTGTGCGCCTAGGAGCGCTAGGAAGCGCCGCACTGCGCTTGCGTGCCTGACAAGAACCACTTTGGCTGGTACGATGTGCTGCGATGAGTTTTCTATATAGACATACTGCGTATGCGTCCCTGACTTCATTCCTGAGCTGCGCTGCTATGATAGATGTTGTGTCACATTATTCATTAAACTCCAATAAGCAATGATGGTTACTTTCCAGCATTGCTGTCATGTCCATGACATTTCAGGTAGCTAAATATATGTATGTTTTTATTTCATCGTCTTTTTTTGGTCTTGTAAATGCTGTCCATGTTATCTGACTGCACACTGCTAATTTTATCCCCAATGTGCATTGTAATCCACTCTGCTCATCCTAATCCTTACAGGTCATCTCAGTCCACTCTGCTCATCCTAATCCTTACAGGTCATCTCAGTCCGCACTGGTCATGCTAATCCTTAACGGTCATCCTAGTCCACACTGCTCATCCTAATCCTTACAGGTCATCTCAGTCCGCACTGCTCATCCTAATCCTTACAGGTCATCTCAGTCCGCACTGCTCATCCTAATCCTTACAGGTCATCTCAGTCCGCACTGCTCATGCTAATCCTTACAGGTCATCTTAGTCCGCACTGCTCATCCTAATCCTTACAGGTCATCTTAGTCCGCACTGCTCATGCTAATCCTTAACGGTCATCCTAGTCCACACTGCTCATCCTAATCCTTACAGGTCATCTCAGTCCGCACTGCTCATCCTAATCCTTACAGGTCATCTCAGTCCGCACTGCTCATGCTAATCCTTACAGGTCATCTTAGTCCGCACTGCTCATCCTAATCCTTACAGGTCATCTCAGTCCGCACTGCTCATGCTAATCCTTACAGGTCATCTTAGTCCGCACTGCTCATGCTAATCCTTACAGGTCATCTTAGTCCGCACTGCTCATCCTAATCTTTACAGGTCATCTTAGTCTGCACTGCTGATCCTAATCTTTACAGGTCATCCTAGGCTGCACTGCTCTGACTCTTTACAGGTCATCTTAGTCTGCACTGCTGATCCTAGGGGGTTTCTGCCCCTGGACACACTGCTTTGAATGGTGGAGGACCCCCAGGCTCATGTGGGCAACGGAGGAGCCACCCTGAACACTCTGCTAGTGGTTGCACCTGAGCACTCGTTCCGGGTACACAATGAGTACTCTGACTCTGCACTTCCTGTGGGTTTCTGGGTGTCAGGTGCGGGCCCCCGTAGTGCAGTCCTCAGCCCGTGTGTTTGTAGATCACCGTGTCCTGGTAGTCACCTCCACAATGAAGAGGTTCTGCCGTTGTCTCCCTTCCGCCAGATTGCGTGTTCAGACGTCCTGCAGGGGACACGACTCCTTATTCTGCACACGATGAGTGACACCAGAGCAGAGATAAGCAGCAGAGTGACACTGACCACTGTCCTTATTTTGTCTGTCTCTGGAAGGGGCGGGACTTCCAGTTTGATGACAGAAGCAACAGGTTCACCATTCTACTGCTGGAGGATCCGAAGACGCCAGTAGAATCCGTTACCTGCAACTTGGTTAGTCTGCTGAACATGCTGAGATACCACGTGGGGGTGGAGGGGTGCGCAAAGTGGGCCCAGGGGGGACAGGACGGATAGCTGAGATACCAGGTGTGTGGAAAATGGGGTGGGGTTCATATGATCTATGGTGAAGTGGTTTGTAATGTGATTTCTCTGGTTCACCAGCTCTTTCCCAGCTCTCCCCACCGGTGTCTGGATCTGCAGCATGGATATGATATAGGTGTTCAGTTGATCTATGGTAAAGTGGTTTGCTAAAATGCTGGTGGCCACCGATGTCTTAGCAACCACTATTCATTTTTATGGTCATGATCATATTTGTTCAATAACATCAGGCAGATACAGGCACCTTTGTGAACATTCAGCCAGCAGCTGTCATTTACAGAGTGTGTGTGTGCGCGTGTGTGTGCGCGTGTGTGCAGATATATATATATATTTTTTAAAAAGGGGACTTCCCGATTCTAATAAGACCCCACATCCTCTTGGGACCAAATGTGGGGAATAGGGCCTCATCAACATTGTGCTTGCGGCACCATTCATTGTTAATGGCCCCCAAACGCCTGAAGCAAGACACAAGTTTTTTGCATACCTTGAAAACACAAAAAATAGGCAGTTAGAAAATGTGCAAAGCTTCAAAAGACATGCTATACATTCCGGCAACCGGGGCAAAGTCTCAGAGTTGCTCTCTAAAAAAACATTATAAAACAAGAACACTTTTAAATATAACAAAGTCAAATTTTATTTAGCACCTAGACCACAAAATAAACACATACAAAGTTCTCTTCACACCACTCCAATGTCCACACAGGAAGAACTTCTCAAAATGTCTTCACTTCAATTGGTGGTCCAAACGCTTACTGATCCCCTTTCATATTATCATCTTTTTATTGGAATGATGTTGCAACTGTTAAAGCAAAGACAACCGACCTTTAGAATATGAATACATCATGCTGGTTATTATTTATTAAAGACTAACTGCATTTATATCCTGTAGTATTAATAGAAAGTTTTATTGAAAGTGAAACCAAAACCTTTATTTTTGGATAAAGAGGAGGGGGATTAAAACACCTGTCAGGTTTTTATTGATGTCTGTCCTGATTAGGGAGATTCACTCTCTCTTTTTGTCCAGGTGAATGTATGGAAATCCAAACTTTTGGGTTGTCATCAAAACAGAAATAGATGGAAAATTTCCAAAAGCAGACACTAGTTCTAGTGACCCCTGATGACCACAAGGAATTTCCTCTCACTTCCTCTTGTGGCTATCAGAGAAGATATGAAGGAAAATCTCCCCCCCCCCAATGGGACACAGCAAAAAAAAAGCTGATGGGTTATAATCCTACCTTACTCTATCCAAAAAGAAACGAGTTTTGTCAGGTTACTAAATATTGTACAACTGTAAACATCATACAGGTGGTCTACAGCTCTGGGTAATGAGGCAGCAGATCCATCACCTCTCCTCCACCTGTCCATAACATGCACTTGGCATGCAGACATACAGGGGGGAATTTATCAAAACTGGAGCAAACAGAATCTGGAGCAGTTGCTCATGGCAACCAATCAGCATCTCTCTTCAGTTTGTTTAGGTAAGATTTGAAAATGAGACAGAGAAGCTGTTTGGTTGCAGTGCAAATCTGCTCCAGATTTTGTCTGCTCCAGTTTTGATAAATCCCCCCAATAGGGTCTATAATATGCTCCCTCAGTGATAACTCACAAGTGCACATTGTCAGGTAGGAGCGAGGAGCCTACAACAGTTGGCTGCCTGCAACAAGGTAGGTTTCTCTTCTGCTACTCCATTTCGTTCTTCTGAATCTATAGAGTCTTGTGTTTCTGTGTGCTCAAAAACACCATCGTTTGGTGAATCCTATAATGGGTTCTTCTTAATATAAACTATATGGCTAAATTCCTGCGTTTTAAGCTCACCACACACCTTTAGATCTACCATTAAGTATGTATTACAAGGACCTGCCTGGTTGGATGCAGATTGATTGGATAGATTAGGTAGGTTTTCCTATTATACAGATTTGGGGAGTTTAAAATTGATTGTGCGAAAATGTATGATCAGATTGTAGTGCGTGTGGTGACCCTGAAGCTGGCCATACGCCTATAGATTATCTGCAGACTTTCTATGGTCAGATGGAAAACGTGCAACAGATTCTTCCATCTATGCTAAACTGTGTGGATGGGGGAATCTCCCACTGGGCCAAGCTTCAGTATCTTGGAAGTCGGCCCCACTGGCTGTCAAAACAACTGAACAATGCTGGCATCCAATCAGATTGTTCAGGTATTTTCAGAGGATATCTGGGATACACCCAGTCCATTATGTTACGTATTCAAACACTACAAAACTGATACATTTCATTCTTTAGTATCTCATCCAGTTATAACAACCAGACGGATATGCTGCATTGTAATTTTTGTTCTTGGGTTTAGAGACACGTTAAAGTACATGTTAAAACAGGGGTGGACAAATCCAGTCTGTCTAATCCAGGAGCCAGCAGGGTTTTTTTTTATAGCAGGTAGCTCCATCGACAACTAGAGAAACCTTCAAAAAGTTGTCGGCTGTCATTTTTGTTTGTCCAGCCCTGCGTTAAGAATAAGCTACCCCATCCTAATGTTAATTTAGATGTATATTTTTACCACTTTTGTAAGCACTAACATTTTTTAAACACAGCAATAGGTTACTCTTGGATAAAACAATTTGTTTTTGGGTGTGCCTTGGGTTGCAGACTAGTCTACCCCATATGGGTAGATTTTTTACATTTATTTTTTAAAGAAACTTGTATTTAGCTAATTTTTTGAAACACAAGTGCATAGCTCTGTTTGTAAAGTAGTCTGCAAGCGTGTATTATAAATAAAATATAAAAATAACTGATCGATTTGCTAGGCTAAAGATTTCACAGGCGGGACACTAATTAACCAGCAATAATGCAGCTTCCAGCACCGGCTTACATTTACACTTTTTTTGCAATATTTAGTTGCTTTTCCCAAAACTCTAAATAAGTACAGTTATGCTTAAAGCAATGCATGCAGCTGATCATGTTTGATTGTCGTGGATATCATTACAATAGTAGTAATGACATTTACTGCATTACTGCTGCCCAACACACAATGCACGGGACCAAATGGGTTTATTTACTAAAGGCAAAAAGGCTGTTCACTGTGCAGTGGAATTTCCCCTTAGCTTAGTGAAGTCAAACACCACTGGCTTCCATCATCCAATCATGTGCAAGCAAAAATCTTTTGAAAATGTTTTTTTCTTCCCTAGTAGTTTCCTAGCAAGGTGAATTTTCACCACATTCACTAAGCAAAGGGAAATGTCCCTTGCAAAGGGAACAGGCTA
>NW_017306281.1:941137-951115 GCF_000935625.1 Nanorana parkeri | reverse complement strand
ATTAGCCAAGCAGCTTCCAGCTGCAGTTTTTCCTTGGACTCTGGTAGCTGGTCTGACTCAGCCCGTGAGAGAGACAGTGAAGGCATAAAACCAAATTTCCTCCACTCCAGTCTTTATACTGCACACAGCCCAGTGTGTATGTTCCTTCTCCTGCAGAACTCCTCCCTTCCAGAAGCCAGCATTGCAGATATCACAGGATTACACATCGTAACATATATCTAACAGCATTTTAGTTTTTTAATACACCATAGGAACAGGTATGTGTATTGGTTTTTTTTTTATGAGGCATGCAAATAAAAGGGCTAAACAGACTACTGTAATGTCTTCCTTATATTGTAAAGCGCTGCGCAAACTGTTGGCGCTATATAAATCCTGTATAATAATAATAATAATAAAGCAGTGGATCATGGGTGCAATGTTGTGGAGATTCTCCCCTGCCCGCCACGTCCGTATTGAGGAACAGACATTCAGGAATATGGACGGCAGGAGGAATGAATGGACTAAAAGTGCAGTGACGTCACCGCAAAATAGAAAGAAAAACACAAGCAGAGAGTAGCACCCCACAATTCAGTTACGTGGGGAAGGGGGGGGAGTGGTGATTTGACCAGGTTTCATGCTACAACCTGAATATCGGTGTAACATAAATCATGGTAAAAAAAAAGGTAAACTTACCCTTTAGCATCAGCACTCTATATGAGTAAACTGTTTTTTCCATACATACCCTAACAGTCCTTTTCCACTCCATCGCTGTGGGGTTAGTCCTAAATGAACAGACTTTCCATCCCTGATAACTGTCACACTTAAAGGTCTCTGCAAATGAAACATTCAAGATTAAAAATGAACACATGGCACAGTTTTTCAAAACCATTGCCAAGTTGTTATACTTTTCATGACACTGTTATGCTGTATATAAAGATCATGGGGTGAATGTTACTATTCGACTGGAACACTTCATACCAAGATGGGTATGCATGAGCTGTATTGTTTTTTGTTAATATGTATTCCTATGACTTAGTTGATTATAGATAAAATATACACCCATCAGCCATAACATTATGACCACCCACCTAATTTGGAATAGGCCCCCCTTTTGCTGCCAAAACAGCCCTGACCCGTTGAGGCATGGACTCCACTAGACCTCTGAAGGTGTGCTGTGGTATATGGCACCAAGCTGTCAGTAGCAGATCTTTTAAGTCCTGTAAGTTGTGAGGTGGGGCCTCCATGGATCGGACATGTTTTTCCAGCACATCCCACAGATGCCCAATGCCTCAAACCATTCTTCAATGATTTTTGCAGTGTGGCAGGGTGCATAATCCTGTTGAAAGAGGCCATTGCCATCAGGGAATACTATTTCCATGAAGGGGTGTACTTGGTCAGCAACGATACTTAGGTTAGTGGTATGTGTCAAAGTAACATCCGCATGAATTGCAGGACCCAAGGTTTCCCAACAGAAAGCATCGCACTGCCTCCGCTGGCTTGCCTTCTTCCCATAGTGCATAATGTTATGGCTGATTGGTGTATGGAAACACATAGAGGCTATTGTGACTTAATACCAATTGATGGATTGATGCAGGTCCACTGAATTGCATTACACATGAAGACACCGAAGGATATTCCATAGCCGGAGCGAAGAGGGGAGAGAGGTGAGCACTGACCGAGAATCAGGTGAGTAGATGTGCTTAATTTGAGCACCCAAACAAAATAAACACAAAGTGACATTAAAAGGATATTTTTTTTCCCTCCCTCCCTCCAATGTTGGTGTAAGGACTTACCTTAAATGATGTCTCTTAATCCGATCATCTTCTTCCTTATTGTCGTTTTCAGATGTCCCACCAGCGCTGACTCCTCTGCCCTCCTCTTCGCTGATGTCCCACGGAGTCTGTGCAGGTGCATACTGCTCCATATACTTACCTTTAGGGATGTCCCGATACCGTTGCCAGCATCAAAATCGGGCCCGATACAGGGCATTGTGACAAGTATTTGAATTTGTCAAAATGCCCCGATGCCTAGCGCCGAAGCTTGCTCTATGTTTTTTTTTTTCTTACCTCGCCGAGCGTCACTGCTGCTCCGGTGGGCGGAGCTCCAGGTGGGGTCCTAATTTAGGTGGCCCGGAGACTGCCAGATGACCCCGCTTGGAGTGCCGCCCACCGGAGCAGCAGTGACGCGACGCTCGGCGAGGTAAGTAAGAAAAAAAAACCGCAGCGGCGAGTCAGCGCTGGTCCGGCAAGAGGAGCTACAGGTGGGATTCTAATTTAGCTGGCCGGCACCTCTGAGCCAGCTAAATTAGAACCCCACCTGGAGATCCTCCCACCAGACCAGCTCCGACTCGTCGCTGCTCTCTCACAGTGAGTGAGGGCAGTATAATTGTATTGTCTGAACTGTATTACATGTATTAGCAGTATATACTCTATATGTACTACATATAGAGTACACACTGCTAATACAGTGCAGACAATACATTTACAATTATACTCTGCTAACATGAATGGATTAAATGATCTGTATGTAGCCCTGTACTATGGATCATTTAACCCATTCATGTTAGCAGAGGATCATTGTAAATGTATTGTTGCAGGCACTCTATATGTACATGTACTATATACTACATATAGAATGCACTGAACAATAGATTTACAATTATCCTCTGCTAATATGAATGGGTTAAATGATCCGTAGTACATGATATGTAGCCCTGTACTACGGATCATTTAACCCATTCATGTTAGCAGTGCAGAATTGTATATCTATATGTACTGTACATATACAGCACAAATGTCCCGTACATTGCAGCAATAGATTTACAATAATCCCCTGCTAACATGAATGGGTTAAATGATCCGTAGTACAACTACATGTTATGTACTATGGATCATGATTTAACCTATTCATGTTAGCAGGGGATAATTGTAACTCTATTACTGCAGTGTACTGGACGTATGTGCTGTATATGTACTATGGATCATGATTTAACCTATTCATGTTAGCAGGGCAGAATTGTGAGCGCCTCCCACAAGCTGAGCACCGAGATGCGATGCAGCGATCCTGCCCAGCGCCGACTACGAGAGGCAACAGGGATCAGAGTGAAACTGTGAGTGAGGCAAGCTGGGACGGGGCTGGCTGTAAATCTATTGCTATAGTGTACTGAACGTGTGTAATCTATATGTAGTACATATATACAGCACATACCTCCACTACACTCCAGCAATAGAGTTACAATTCTCCGCTGCTAACATGAATAGGTTAAATCATGATCCATAGTACATAACATGTAGTTGTACTATGGATTATTTAAAGTCACCTGTCCCTTTAAGAAAAAGTATTGGTAATTGGTATCGGCAAGTACATGAGGGGAAGTACTTGTACTTGGGCCTGAAAAAGTGGCATCGGGACATCCCTACTTACCTTGTATCTCTCCTAATCTCCCGGCTGAACATCTGAACTGCGCATGCGCCCGCCCCAAGATCCTTTGCGGCCGCCCGAGACTCTTCAGATGTTCGGACGGGAGCGCAAAAGACACAGGCAAGTTTAAACCTGTTTCAAAAGGTTTTTTTGTTTAAAAAAAAAAAAAGTTTTGCATATATCTACTGCTTGCTAGCAGTAGATATATGCAAAAAAAAAATGTGAGGGTTTAAAACGGGGAACTTCTCCTTAAGGTAACGGGAGGACACACACTAGCGTCCTCCCGTCACCCTAGGCTCAGTATACCGCGAGCTGTAGCTCGCGGTATACTAAGACGCCGCAGTATACAGTGAGCTGCTCGCGGTATACTGAGACGCCGCAGCTGAAGCGGATCCCGACAATTGTGCCGGGATCCGCCCAGCTGCGTGACTGACAGCTGGCTCTGCCTATCTAGAGGCAGAGCTGGCTGTACCCGCCCCCTCCCCCGTCCGTTCCGCCAGTCAGCGCTGGCAGATCGGAGCGGGGAGAGGGGAATCCAGCCCCTCCCCCTGTCACGGCAGAGAGCCGTGACAGGATCGAGAGGTGAGCGAATGCCGGTATGTGTTCGCTCACCTCCCGATCTACTGAGCGGACCTGTGACAGTCTTATTGTCACAGGTCGGCTAGAACTATGAGGTGAGTGAAAAGCACTCACTTCATAGTTCTCTTTTAATAACCCTTTAACCATTGCAGTGTGGGGGTAGCCCCATTGCAAGGCTAAAGTTTTTTTTAATTCCTGTCCTGGAGGTCATTAACAAACAATTGAGCAGGGCCAGGAGGAAAGAAGAGGGAGGGAAAATTAAAGAATCAAATGAGAAAGTAAAGAATGCAAAAAAAAGAAAAAGGGTGTCATAGGTACACAGTGTAGACCTGGGCTTAAATTTCAGGTTTAAACAAACAGAGCACTATTAATTGTGCTACAAGCAATGCGTACTGTTTAACATGTGCACTTACCCCCTCGCTGTGCTGAACTACAGAGGCAATATTCTGTAAATTCTGGAAGTTGTGCGAGTTTACTGAACCAAATGCAGTGATTTCATCTCCAACCTGCAGTCCCTTTGGAAAAAAATAAAGATTAAAAAAAAAAGCGATAAGAACAACAGTTAAATCTGGAAATCATACCATGACACGTTTTCAGCACTAGAGGCTTTTAATAACAGATTGCAAACACCAAATACAATCTTAAGCAACCAAACAGCTGCCATCATTAACCAGGCTGACTACATTAGACCAGCCTTTCTCAACCAGGGTGCCTCAAATTTGCACACAGTGTCATGCCTCTGATGTGAAGGGAGGGCTCCTGATGTGAAAGAGGGGTGACATGTGAAGGGGGCTCAGTGTGAGAGAGGGTGACTCTGATGTGAGGGGGGGGCTCCCGATATGAAAGAGGAGGGCTGATGTGAAAGGAGGGTGCTCCTGATGTAAAGAGGGACTCTGATGTGAAATGGGAGCGCACTCTAAAGTGAAGGGAGAAATGCATGGAGCCCCCCCTTAAAATTAATACCAGACACCCATCTTGGATTACCCAATTGAGTTTCTATTAAAGAAGAAAGAATTTCAGGAGCACATACAATACAAAAAAAAAGAGCATGTTCATGGATCACATACCAATAGGTACCACTGTACATGTCATAAATTATAGAAAGGAATATAAAGCATATGTATTGTACATGTAATCTATTTGTTCAATAAAAACAGATTTAACTGTTGCCACGTTTGGGGTAAATAGGAAAAGGAAAGTATAAAGGGAAAGAAAGAGGGAAAACAGATTAGAAGATAAAAGGTCAGCAGGGTAGGGTACTGGGCACATCAGTCAAACATTAAGTCATGAAAAAGGGTCTATCAACAATATAAGAAGGACCTATGCTTGAGCCATCTGGTCTCAAAAGGTAGTCCTACACCTGAAAAGAACCCAGGGGCTCCAAATCGTATGGAACTGCAATAGTGTGTCATGAAGTTGAGCAGTCAACTCTAGGGATGCTCCGATACCACTTTAGGACCGAGTACAAGTACCGATACTTTTTTCAAGTACTCGCCGGTACCAATTACTGATACTTTTTCTTAAAGGGACAGGTCACATTTTTTCTAAAGCAATACAAAATCATGATTTTAGGTCAGTTTTTTTAATAATATGAAGAACATGAACTGAACATGAAATGAATATTTATCATGCCATTGCTAACTAAGGCTTGTATCCCCATAGTGGGGGAAATAGATGAGCACATGTCCAGACTCCAGACCAGAACACTGTATAGTGTGGCACAGCTATATCCAATTCTGCATACCTGGCTTTATATGATAAAAACTTTATCACATAAAGCCAGTTATGCAGAATTGGATATAGCTGTGCCACACTATACAATAATACACTTCTCCCATTGGATGATTGACAGGCTTCCTCACCAGTGACTGGTGAGGAAGCCTGTCAATCATCCAATGGGCCAATCAGCGGGAGAAGAGGCCAGAATGGAGCAGATGACTGAGGACTTGGAGGCGGAGTTTACTTTCGGCCGTTCGTCCATGGAGGAGTTTGCGGCCATCTTGTTTCATTGAAGACGCTATGGAGCTCCTGTGTGTGGCGGTTTTCGGGTCCTTGAAGATGGCGGACGCGGCACAGGTACTCATTTTTTGTATCCGAGTATTTGCACGAGTACAAGTACTCATGCAAATACTCGGTATCGCCACCGATAATGATGCTTGTATCGGTATCGGAGCATCCCTTGTTAACTCCTCCAGTCTCATGAGTTGACATAGTTCATGAGACCATTCTTTGGAAGTCCCTTGTCCCCCCCATCAGTGTCCCAGAATAACCGCTCTCATTGCAGAAACACAGGAACGGGCTATGGTTAAAAACATTTCACTGATCTTTGTACTATGTTGCTAAAAACTCCTAAATATAGTTTCCTCCCCACTATAGGGGCCCTGTAACTCTGAGGAAATACAACTACCCTTGCATTGGCTCCCCACATCGCAAGGGGTTAATGCTTGTTTCGGTCTAGGAAAGAACACCTTTTTTTACCAAATCCCTCATTCCTGCAGTCTCTTCCTATCCATGTGACCAGTCCCCCTAAGCTGCTTCTCTTCGGTGCTCTGTTGGTCTGACGTCATCACATACAATACAGGACCAGCAATCCTGCATTGTAAAGGGAGGACACTGAGGGCCTGACCACAACCCAAAACTACGGAGGAAAGTGTCACGGCTGGGGAAGCAAAGGATAAAAGGTAAGTAAAAACGGCTTTAAAAAAAAAGTATTTTAGACAAAAAAAACAAGCATTTAACTCTTACAGGGCAAGGGGAGCCCTACTGCAAGGGAAGTTTTGTAATTTTCCCAGGAGTTAAGCTTTATCATATATTAGTAATAGGCCGAAACAAACTTTCCTAGAGAACTGCCCTGGGCTACTTCCTCTAACAGTCCGGTCACCAAAATCCTTGACATATGGACATGTGATGTTTGCTAGAGAGTAGGATCAGATTTAGGCTGCCTCCCCTACAGCAGAGATCAAGTGATTGTACAACTAGGCTATTGGTCATAAGACTAGGAAGCCCAAAAATACTTGGAGGTTGTAATTGCTGCCAAAGGTGCTTTAACAAAATACTGAGTAAAGGGTCTGAATACTTGAGTACATGTGATATTTCAGTTTTTTATTTTTAATAAAATTCACAGACATTTCTAAAATTCTGTTTTCACTTTGTCATTATGGGGTACTTAGTGTAGATAAATGAGGTGGGGAAAAAAAAAAAGAATTTAAACAACAACTGTAGTATCAGGCTGCAACATGACAAAATTGAAAAAAGTGGAGGGGCGCTGAATACTTTCTGAATGTACGGTGTGTGTGTATATATGATTATAATAGGAGGTGGTAAGCGCAGGAGTATGTAGACTTATTATACATTTGCTTTTCTGATAGGGGCCTTTGGCTGAAAGTGCAAGTGCAGTGCGGAAACAATTATATAATGTTGGGTTCATATGGGAAAAATTATTCAATAAATGTTCCTGGGACATATTATTAATACCAGCTGGGACAGTGATCTTTTTTTAGCATGAGTAAAAGAATTTGGAAAATTCATGATGTAAATTCAAGTAAGATCAACATTTAGCATTTCTATATCGGGGTATTGGTGGGGTCATTCAAGATTAAGACTTGGCTGTGATAAGCCAACACTTAAAGCGTATGTAAAGCCAAAAGGAAAAATGTAATATATTGCAACTTACCAATTCTTATATGTTGTGGCTGCATTGGTTTTTTATTTTCCCTATACTTTCACCTGGAGATCCGCCCAGTAAGCCTGTTATTGTTCAGCGCCCTTTAGTGGACTAAGCAGTCCAGCAAAAGTGGCAGTGGGAGGGTTGAGACAAACCATTTAACACGGTCATGGGTGCTTACAATGGTCAGCTTTTTTATGTAAAATCTTTATTCCAAAAGGGAAAAAAAAGAAGACTATTGCTGTAACAGCTTAAAAAGCGTTAGTTGGAGTTCAGATTTCATTTGTTAGTCAAGTCCATCTAAATCTTCTAGTACATCTATCACCACCTTCCCCACATGTTGACAATGCTGCTGTCCAAGGGTGGCTCCATTGCTCCTCCATAAAGTGGAGCCCACCCTACAGCTGGCCATACACCTTACAACCATCACACGACTTTCGCTGTGCGATGGTTGTAAGGCGATTAATATTCTGTACGAACTGCCCATCTAGGACAGGCAGATCGTACTTGCGATCATCGCAAGTCCTCCCCGCTGAGGGGAGGGCTAACAGATGATTGCCATGGTGAGCGGGAAGTGTGTGCCTGCGCACACCCCTCGGCCCGTGCGGCTTTTGTCTTGCGACCGTGCCACCAACCCGCTGAAAATCGTACGATTTTGTAGCGTGCTCGTAAGACGAAAGTCGTGCGACCTTACAGTATATGCGGTCGCACGCTGCCCATACACCTGACGATTATCGTACGCTAATCGCCAGGTGTATGGTCAGCTTAAGACAGGAAGTGTTTTACTGGCCAGATCACCAGGTGAAAATAAAGAAAACAAAAAGACTAAAAAAAGAAAACGAATGCAGCCGCCACATGAGACCCCATTCACACTGAGCGACATGGAAATCGCGTGACTTTGAGCGACGAGCGACATTGCGCAACATCTTCCTATTGGACTGTATGCAATCAGGAGCAATATCGCTCAAAATCGCTCTAAAAAAGGGTCATGTAGGAGCGACAAGCTACCAGCGACGAGCTACAAGCGATATTGAGCGACGAGATGTGAACAGCTCCATTGAAATGTATTGGTGAAGCTACATAGAGCGATATAGCGCGGAAATATGAGCGATATCGCTGCAAAAATCGCTGAGTGTGAATGGGGCCTCAAAGGGTGTGTGTGTGTGTGTGTGTGTGTGTGTGTTACGGACAGCAGTGAGAAGCTGTAAAACAACACAGTCATTCATCCTAAAAAAAAGCAGATGTATTGGTAATGCAGATTGCCTTATTTGGAAAACAAAGCTTCCATCAAGGCAGCGAAATCTGGAAAATGTGGAAATACTTTGAAAACAGATAAAAGCGACCACGTATATCTTTTCTGCTAGGATACACAACATAAACCTGAATTGTGCATTTTCTGTGTGTCACAATTAGTGCAACATCCCCAAACTAACTCAGGGACTTGCAGGCTACCTACCATTCTAATTATGGTCTTCGCAGATGCTGTTTTGCACTAAATACCCCATTTTTGATCCACTGCATTGCATGGCACTTTATAGACAGTAGCAGATGTAAGAGCAATTCTGAGACCATTTAGGAATCAAAAAGCTTACAACACTAGTGTGTCTCTGGAAGGATCATTCCCCTTTTCCCACAAACAAGGCGTGTCCTATAAAAGGGTAGTACAGTGTGTTTTTCAGTGCAGACAGATTTTTTATCACTATTGTAGTATTTATTATAAAGTACATTCAGATTTTTCATGGTCAGCCCCACTTAATACCTTAAAGCAGGATTAGGCAACCTCAGCACTCCAGCTGTTCTGAAAATACTAATCCCTGCGAGTCATGCCCGTGGCTGTCAAGTCTTGCAATGCCTTATGGGACTTGTAGTTTCACAACAGCAGGAGTGCTGAGGTTGCCTACCCCTGCCTTAAAGTGACATGAAACTCAGGAGTTAAACCTTAAAAATGCATTCATTTAACTTAAAGTGACATTAAAGTCACAAATTACCCCCCGCATGCTGCTTTGGGACTTACCTTAAATTATGCCTCTTAATCCGATCATCTTCTTCCTTCCTCGAGTCCCTCCAGCGCTGGTGCCGGTCTCTGATCTAGCGCAGACTGTTGTCTCTTGGTGTCACGTGGTGTCTGTCCGACGTACATGTTCCTGGCTGCATGCATTCAGCTCCACTGTGTCTCTCCTCTTCTCCCCGCCAAAGATCTTTAATGCGCATGCGCCCGCCCCATGATCCTGCTCGGCCACATGAGAATCTTCAGATGGGAGCAAATGGCGAAAACAGAAGTAATAACCTTTTTGGTAACTTTGTAATTTTTAAAAATGTTTTTGCATATATATATA
>NW_017306281.1:926341-941048 GCF_000935625.1 Nanorana parkeri | reverse complement strand
ATATATATATATACACACACACATACATACATACATGCATATGTAGATATATGCAAAAAGAAACAAAGGTTTAATTCTGCTTTAACTATTAACAAAACTGTACATTATTTGTGTCTCTCAAGCTATGTCAAATGCTTATTAAATAACTTACAATGGATGCTGCTTCTTGATGTTTAAACGTTTTAGTTTCCTGCAAAATCAGACGGTTTCCTGAGCACTGGCCCTGATATCCCTTTTTTAAGGCGGCTCCTTTCCCTTGCAGGGTCCTATGGAGCCACCCTTGCGCGTATTAGTAAGCTGTGTGTGTCTCCACAAACACATAGACCTAGCAAGGCAGTCCTCTGCTCCTTGCACCTACTTCCTCTTGCCTCCCTTTTCCAAGCTAATATATGGATGCCTGCTGGAGACTGCTCTGTCCCTTGTGACTTTGTACTGGACAGGAAGTTCAGAGAAGGTGAGCTGAGAGAGTTGGAGCCGTTCAGAGACATGACGACTAAGTGCTTGGGCAAAAATTTAAAGAAATATTAGCTGGTTAATGTATATTTGTTTGATCTGGATTCATTATTGAAAGAAAGAGCTTAATACTACTTTAATACGTAAACTTTGTTAAACAAATGGCTATTAATGTAGAAACATAAAAATCTACAAATTCCCTATTATGCCGTTCTCTTTCTTCATACATCTAATGTACTCCAGAGCAGTGTTTTTCAACCTTTTTTGTGCAAAGGCACACTTTTTTCATGAAAAAAATCACGAGGCACACCATTAGAAAATGTTAAAAAAAATTTACCTCTGTGCCTATATTGACTATATATAAAGTAATTCTCTTGAATAGGAATCAAATAAATAGGAATCACCTGCTCTAGAGACAAAGCAATAATTTTGCCACTTTATAGATCACTGGTTCGGCCTCATCTGGAGTATGCGGTCCAGTTTTGGTCACCAATCCACAGAAAAGAGGTCCTTGAGGTGGAGAGAGTCCAGAGAAGGGCAACTAAACTAATTGAGGGTCTGGAGGACCTAAGCTATGAGAACAGGCTACTAAATGATGGCAACATCAGCAATAAACTTTTTACAGTAAACTCCGTAACAAGGACTAGAGGCCACCACCTAAAACTGGTGGAGAAAAGATTTAAGCACAAGGGGCGTAGGGGCTTCTTTTCAGTCAGCGTGGTTAAGGTTTGGAACTCGCTGCCACAAGAATTGGTATCAGCTGAGAGTATTGAATCATTCAAAATGCATTTACATCCCTTCCTCAGAGACCGCAACATACAAACAGGGACTCGTGTACACACACACACAAACACTGGGAGCTCCGCTGGGGAAGTCCGAAAGGGAAATAGACTTGGGGGTCATTGTAGACCACAGGCTGAACAACAGCTTGCAGTGCCAGGCTGTGGTAAACAAAGCAAGTAGAGTCCTGTCCTGTATTAAGAGGGGAATGTTTTGCAGGGACAAGTCTATAATTGTACCACTTTATTGATCAATGGTTCGTCCTATCACTGGAGCCATTTTTTAAACTTTATTTTATTGTTTATCCGATTAATCGAACTTAATAATCAGCTAACTAATCGATTTTGAAAATAATCGTTAGCTGCAGCTCTAGTTCGGCCTCATCTGGAGTATGGGGTCCAGTTTTTGGCACCAGTGAACAGAAAGGATGTCCTTGAGCTGGAAAAAGTCCAGAGGAGGGCAACCAAACTCATTAGGGGTATGGAGGACAAGAGCTATGAGAACAGGCTACTAAATTTAAACATGTTCTCATTGGAAGTAAGGAGATTAAGGGGGGATATGATTTTCATGTATAAAATGTTTACCGGGGATAGCAACATTAGCAGCAAACTCTTTATAAATTAACTCCATGACAAGGACGAGAGGCCACCACCTAAAATTGGTGGAGAAAAAATTTCAGCACAAGGGGCGAAGGGGTTTCTTCTCAGTTAGATCAATCAGGGTCTGGAACTCGCTACCACATGCTGTGATTTCGGCCGATAGTGTGGAATCATTCAAGAGGCGAGTACTTTTAAGAATGGGAACACACAGGGACCTATACATACGCACACATCTGTAGGACCATACACACAACATAGGGATGTCCCGATGCCCCTTTTTCAGGCCCACGTACAAGTACTTCAGCGCTGGTCCGGTGGGAGGAGCTCCAGGTGGGGTCCTAATTTAGCTGGCCCAGAGGTGCCTGCCAGCTAAATTAGGACCCCACCTGGAACTCCTCCCGCCGGACCAGCGCTGACTCGCCGCTGCTCTCCGGCACTGAAGGACATCGTCGGCGAAGAGGAGCATGGCATCACTGCTGCTCCGGTGGGCGGAGCTCCAGGTGGAGTCCTCTGGGCAGTCGCCGGCCACCTACATTAGGACCCCACCTGGAGCTCCGCCCACAGCAGTGACGCAACGCTCCTCCGCTCAGCCTGCCCAGGGGACCCCACCACGGAAGGTGCCCCCACCACGGGGCAGTTTGACAAGTACTTGTCAAAATGCCCTGTATCGGGCCCGATTCCGATGCTAGCATCGGTATCGGGACATCCCTAACACAACAGGTTGGACTTGATGGACATATGTCTTTATTCAACCTCAAATACTATGTAACTATGTAACAAAGGTTGGACTTGATGGACCTGTGTCTTTATTCAACCTCAAATACTATGTAACTATGTAATAAAGGACCTGCATTTTACCAACAAACACATTTACAACAGGCTCAGTTCTACTGCACAGATGGAATTATGCCTAATTCTATCTATTTGACCATATGTTTATGATCCAAGTACTTTAGTTATCTGCAAAGTAATTACAAAGAAGAAAGCAGGCGGCCGTATGAATTGGTTATTTCAGCCACAGCCATCAATGCTGGTCACTAAAGTAAATAAGTCTTAGCGGGAAGCATGACGGCTGCTTTGCTTACCATCAGCAGATGTCACAGGAACAGAGAATTTCAATGAAATCCAGATGTGAAATACTTATTACATGGAACTGCCTTATTCTGGTTTTTTACAATCTGATTATTCAAGTGTGACAATCTTACTTAGAGTGAGGCTTCCTGCTGCACCTAAACAGGACTCAGAACTCTCATGCATTGCACACCTACTTCACTGCCTAAAGTGGCATAAGATGCATAGCAAATATACAATGAGTGGCCAGATTATTATGACCACCCCATCAGTACTTCGTTGGGCCACGAGATGACTTTGTTGGGCCGCCTCGTGACTCCACGAGATGTTGAAAGGTGATGCGAGGAATCTGACACTGCACTGTTGCCCTTCTGTTGTCTTGTACCAGTCTTGCCACTCTCCGTTCTGCCCTAACATTGGCTAGTAGCTCACAGCCACAATTCGCACGTTAAGACCCAGATTTTCGGCTGACAGTCCAGTCTTTAAACACTTTAACAACAGCTGCTCTTGAACATTTAACGAATTCTGCTGTTTTGCTGATACTCGCTAAATGGCTCCGAGCGCCAACAATCATCCCACGTTCAAAGGCTGTTAAATCGCGTTGTTTCCCCTTATCTGCAGAAAAAGATCACTTCTACTGTCGTGGTAAACAACCTGCTTCCCTATTTATAATGGTCTGGCCCTCTAGCAACTTCAGCGCCAAATTATAGCTAATTTGCCTACAAACGTCAGGTGGTCATAATAATCTGGCCACTCAGTGTATAGTGAAAGGGGGTAAAGGTCCACTTTAAGCGATATGAATATGTGTGATCTGGCTAATGGGTGAGGATCTCCACAGTATCCTTGGCTCGACAGTGAACACAGTAGATAATTGAAGCGCCACACCAATAAAAATAGACAGAATATAATATTATTCCATTGCGGTCAGGGGGGGGCATAAAAGTAGAGTAGCTGACGCATTTCAGGGGTTCCAAACACACCCCTTTCATCAGGGCATAATGAAAGAAATCATATCGGCCGTCACACCTCAGGCATTTAAAGCCTGTGGGCTGCTGTAAATGAAGATACAATCACAGCTCTCTGCACTGCCACTGATGACACATTCCGTGCTGGCCTCTGCCCCAGTTCTCATTTGGAATTAAGTTTTTAAACTGAATTCCGCCGATTACATGTTTTTCTTTCTGAACAAGGTTGTATATTTTGCGCTTGGGTTCCCATAAATAAATAAACAACATATTTTACAATTACTGTTTTCCACTTACTGGTCATCTTAGGCATTAGTCATGTAGCCCATGCCTGAGAGAAGCATCTTGGGAAGTTTACCTCAGCAGAGCATTGCTGGGAAACCTCATCTCAGGGAAAGGCTGTTTTTCCCCTGAGATGATGTGCATGGTCACATGTCCCAGTCACATGTGCCAGAGTTCTAGGAAGTAAAGGGAGATCTAGTAACCTGTCCTTAGTTAAAACAGTCACTGTGAGAAGAATTGAGGAAGAAAAGAAAAATAAGGTATGCAAAGAATAAAAAGCCGGATATTTTATATAAGCATCCGTTCGTAGATTGTCATTACTAAATATTTCTAAAAAGGTGTCTTTGTTGTCATTTAAAAGATAAAGTTCCTCTTTACTGTACTGCGTTTTCTGAGAGCCGTGTGCCTGGCACTGAGCCCCCAGATACCATAAACGTTTCGTCCTTTGTCCGGGCATACTGGTGCTATTCTTTCTGCCTGCCAGAGCTTTTATTGGATTGTATTTTAAATCGGAGGAATGCGAACAATCTGAGCACATTCAGACATAAAAGCAAAACTCTTCCAGGGGGAGCAAGAGGCAAAGGATAATGCTTCGTAGAGATGAAGAGAGACGGCGATCTGTCGAGGTCTACGGTGCAGCCACATGTGGGATTTTCTGTATAAAGCGTGTATTTTGGAACCAGCTTAAGGGTTATATATAATAAATATGGTTTTGATGATAAAAAAAAAAAAAAAGTTCCTCTTTACTGCTGAATGAGAAAACACCAAGAGAATAATCACACTTTATTTTCTACACTTCCAAATATCTATAACAGGGGGGAAAAAATCCATCAGTCTGGAAATCTTCAGCTGCCACTTGTTATCTCTGCACTTTACAGGCCATGTTAATGTCATAGGAACAAGCCCCTGTATGCCACCATTGGGGGTGATTATCTTTGCATGGGATCAACCAGCTCTCGTATATTTAGACTTCTATTTCCTTGGCATCAATAGAATTAGTTCAATATATACATTTTCTTTACTGTTCTGCAATATTACTTAATTCCTGGTGAAGAAATATGTGAACTAGAATGTATAATCACTGCAGTTGCACAAAAATTACCTTCTGCGTACCAGAGAGGAAACAACATTAAGTACAGCAATTATACCTGGTAAGTATAGTGAACTTACAGACATGCTGGCTGGAGACCCTGGAGTGACAGCATCAACTCTAGCGAAGGGGACAGGTAGCTCAAGGTTACGCTGTAGAGCTTCAGCCTGGGCCTCTACTTCATCGTTCAGTCTCTTTTCTTTGTCCCGTGCATGTAAGTTGTGCAAGGCCTCTTCAATCTCTTCCATGATGGCTTTATGATCATTTTGCAAACCTTGGTCCAAAAACAGAGCACACATGTTTTTGCCTCGTTTCCTAATTCAGGCAACATTTTATATTGCTACTTCATTAGGCACAGTCAGGGGGTTTTATCAAAACTGGCAAAGCAGACAAACAATCATCTTCTCTCTTTCATTTTAAAAACTTAACTGAAGAGAGATGCCGATGGGTTACCCTGGGCAACTGCTCCAGATTTTGATAACTTCCCCTCATAGAGCTTAGAAGGCCATTCAAGCAAAAATGTTATGTTTTTTCTTTCACTGTTGAATACACACATACAAGTTCAATCACCCACAAGAGATTCTGGCATCTCTGTTTGCCCCAGCATATTCAGCTTGGATTTATTCTGTAAAGTGGCATCTCCTAGGCCTGGGGTGTCAAACTCAATTTAATCTTGGGCCACATCAACATTATGGTTGCCCTCAAAAGGTATCTGTAAGACTATCTAAATATATCTAATCTTTATCATAATTGCCTCTGCATTCGATTATCACTGGTTTTAGTAATAACTTAATACCTAGATCTGAAAGTTGAAGTCTAGGAAATGGCCTGGTTGGCTGGATTGGGCCCCTGGGCCTTGAGTTTGACACATTTGTCCTAGGCTATGCCGACAGAGAATCCAGAAGTGACTATACACCACTCGGCAGAAAGCCAAACCAGATATGCAACAGCTATAGTAGGGGACTGATTTGGAAACTGTGGATACCACAGAGTTTTAAAAAGGAGTTCTACCAAACAAAATCATTGTCTAGTGTCTACAAAAATGTGAAAAACATTTTCTATAAGTAGGTTTGCATGATTCATACACATGTGGAAGAATAAAAATGGCCCATGTGTGGGACATGAAATCACCATCCTCTTCAATGAACCAATAAGAGCCAAGCCGGCCCTGGGCAAGCTAGGCAATGTTAAATGCGATTCCAAATCCTTTGTGTGAGGGAACAGGAAAGTTGTTCACAATGAATGACACCGCAGCGCACCAACACATTAAGCTATAATATATTTGCCAAGTATAAAGAACCTTAGGAATGACTGAGCCAACTAGCATTCCTTCAGACTTGACAAATTATTTTGGGTGGACTACAACATGTACTGTAGTTATCGGATATAATATGATAGAAGCTAGGGAGCAAGTACAAAGTAGATGATCGTATCCTGAGGGGGCAACAACACAACAGTCAAACATGGCCTCCTCCTGACATTTACATAAACAAGCACTAATTAATGCAAAGAGACTTCTAGCATAACAGAACAAGACCAATGATGTTGAAATAAAGTTATTAAAACACTTACAGATAATGTCATGCCGTACTGTCCGAATTTGGTAGAGGTCTACGTCTGCCCTTGGGAAACCCTCAATGTCCACGAGTGGTCCTTCCATTCCAACATTCTTTTGCTGTGAATGAAGCATTATGATATTACTCTAAGCCATTTCATACTCATTAGTATAATACTTATAAAGACAAAGTAAAGCATATTTTAAGCCATTATTGCAGATTTTAATCAAAGACACTTTGGATGTAATGTGCCTATTAACGCCCAATTAAACTTTTATTTTTAATAACGTCTCTTACTCCCGAGTGTAGGCTGCCTGGGCGTATTTTTACCTACAGCCCCAATCCAGTGATCTTATACCAAACATCGATCCTGCTGACTCCGCTTCATCCTTTGCTTGTGTGTAGTGGCTTGTTCATTCCTAAAGGGACAACAGTAGCTGAAGGCTGCCATTCTCAGCCATTGCATTTCCTGTAACCCACCACACACCCAAAAAGTTTTACTTTAAAACAGCAAAATAGTAAAATGTACAGCTGTTATACATATATGTGAACCATTCTATCTGCCAAAGGGTATGAAATCCTTATGTCACATGCTCCACCCCATGATTCTGCTATTTTATGTATTACTGGTATTTATATAGCGCTGACAATTTACGCAGCATTTTACATAGTTGCACATTCACATCACTTCCTGCCCTCAAGGAGCTTACGATCTAAGGTCCCTATCTCACATACACACACATACATACTAAGGTCGATTTAGGCAGGAGCCAGTAAACCTTCCAGCATGTCTTTTTGGAGTGTGGGAGGATGATGATGTTGATCATTGTCTAATAAGCAGGCTTAAAGTGGACCTTTACACTCAAAAAATCAAATTCTACCAATACATCCCTCTATGTATGAATAATAATAATAATAATAATAATAATAATAATAACATAGACATCTCAGGTGTCTATACTTACACTTGCAGAGCATTCAGTTCCTGCTATAAAAAGGGCAAAATGATTTCAGTTTGCCAAAGCAATGCACATTGGGATTGCCTTGTCATCAGCAGGGCATTGCTGGGAAATCTCATCTGTAATCTCAGGAGATCTCAGGGAAAGGCATTTTCCTCCTCTGAGATGATGTGCATGGTCACATGTCCTAGTCACATGTGCCAGAGTTTCCAGGAAGTAAAAGTAGATCTAGTCATTTGCCCTTAGTAAACATGGCCACTGCCGGAAGAGTGGGGAAGAAAAGAGAAATAAGGTATGCAAAGAATACAAAGCCGGCAATTATCTAGAAGTTTTTGTTTGTAGATTGTCACTACTAAACATTTCTCAAGGTGTGTTTGTTGTTAATTTAAAGATATGGGGAAAGGTCTGCTTTGAGATATAGTGGTTTCTAAATCATGTAAATTTAATAAGGAGTTGCGCTAATATTGCGCAACATAAAAATTTGCAACTACCACCATTTTATTCTATAGGGTCTTGGCATTCAGAAAATATATAATGTTGGGGGGTTTTAAGTAATTTTCAGGCCTAAAATGTGGAATAGAACATGGGTACAAAAAATGAAAAAAAGGCCTCAGTCATGAAGGGGTTAAAGGAGAACTATGAGGTGAGTGATTTCCACTCAACCTAATAGTTAGAGCCGACGTGTGACAATGAAACTGTCACACGTCGGCTCTATTGATCAGGAAGTGAGTGAACGCATACCGTCGCTCGCACACTTCCTGATCATCTCCCTGCAGAGAGCGGTGACTTTCCGCGCAGGGATTTCCCCCCTACCCGCTCCGATCCTCCAGCGCTGACAGGAGAAACGGACGGGGGAGGGGGCGGGCACAGCTGGTTGTGCCTCTAGATAGGCAGAGCCCACTCTCACTCACTCAGCTGGGTGGATCTCGACAGTATTGTTGGGTTCAGTCCCAGCTGTGGCGCTCTAAGTATATAGTGGGCAACAGCCTGCTATATACTGAACTTTGGGTCATGAGAGGATGATATTATATGTCCTCCCGTGACCCTTAAGAGAACTATGGGATAAAAAGTTTACCCCACAGTTCTCTTTAAGGCCGCATTCTCACCAGGTAGGGTGCGGATCAGCGCGGTTTACGCACGTTTTTAGAAAGGCGGTTTTGGGCATTTTGAATTACGTTTCAGAGTTCAAACGCAATTAAAAACTCCCAAAACCGTGCTAATCAGCGCGGTTCTATTGAAAGCAGTAGGGAACGCTAATCAGCGTGTAAAAAAAAAAAAAGCAACAGGGAGCAATTTGGGCGGGGGGCGGTTAGGATCGCGCAGACCCACGCGGTCACATGAACGGTCCCCATAGCAATGTATGGAACCGTTCATGTCACCAGATCCGCAAGGCCAAATCCACGCAGCCGAACGCGGCCTTAAGGACTCATTCACATGGGTGGGCACATGGCCATGCAGAGACCTGTTCCAAAGAGAGACAGGTGCTGCATGCAACCACCTGTACATCCCTATGGGAGGACACGGATGCACTTGGACATAGACAGTGTGTGTCCAAGTGAAGGCACCGTGCAGGTCTGGGTCGGCATGTAGTCATGTCCTCCCACAATGGCATGCAAAATGCTTACATTTTTAAGTGCTTTAAACTTGCTTAGAAATCCAACCTAAAATCCCCCCATGTAATCTTCAGGAGGGAAATGGGGAAGTTATGTTTACTCTAATGAACCCTGTTTGTACTGTGCTGGCAAATTTCATTATCAGTTCTAAATCGCAGCGCTGAATACTGAAAAATGGCCTGGATGGGAAGGGGGTTTAACACCGTGGATGTCAACTGGTTAAACACTGTCTGAGCCAACAAAGGGTTAAATCCTTTCAGGCATTCAAACTTGAAGAAGAAGCTCAGTCTGTCCCTGAGTTTGTCCCTCTACGTTCAAACTGCTCAGAGTAGCCTGGAATCTGCACAAAGGCCTTCACCAAAGAAACATCAAAAAAGGCAATAATATATTTTACATATGCTGTGTGAATGGGAACACATAACAAACATATAGAGGGTGTTTCTCAAATTTGACTGCAAAAGTGGAAATACACTTTAAGTTGCTCATACATGAATATATATTCCCATTGCGCCCACAGGCTGAACACAGGAAATCTATTGATTCCCACACTACAGTGCACGGAGGTGGAATCTGCACTGGCGGCTATTGTATTCAGCAACCACAGCCGGAAATCAGCCAAAATTCAAGCCGTCTATGACCAGCATTAGTGATTCACTTGATTTGGAACGAGCATGCAACCAGTGAATTCTGGAAAAGCCTAAACTTCCATCCTGCAAACTGGCCAGGATCAGGATGACAGTCCCTGAGCCTGATCCTTTCCATAATATACTGTGATAGAAGTGCCCATATGTTCTATCCTCACAGCATATTGCTGCTCAGCAGGGTGAATACTGTGCTCAAAACAGAACATTAATGGCGGACAATACAATAATAAAAACAAATGCCGAGTACATGATGTACATAAGGATGACACAAAATACTACATAGAGCCGAACTCACTTACATCCTCCAGGACATCATAATAAGCTTTTATCTGAGTTTCGATCTCGTCCTTCTTAATAATAAGCGTCTGCACATCGAGCATAGTAACAGCAGATGGACTCCCGGATTCCGACATCTCTCCCTGCAAGTCATGCACCAGGAACTACAACTACAGGAGCGCTGGACTACAAGTACGGGTGCCGCAGTAGGTCAAAAAACGGCTAGTCACACGGAGATCGCAGTGGAACGTTTATATTAAATCAGTGTAAGACAGTCTGTCAGTATCATCCTAAAGAATATCTGGTATTATTATGTGAAAATAAATGACTCTGTGCACCTAAACATTGTATAGAGGGAGAATGGGAGCTTATAATCAATACGGGGCCGGAGTGATTTCCTGACTGCACCGTGTATTCTACTCAGGGCTGCATATAAGGAGGTGGGTTAAAGACAATTCTATTTGTCACAAGGGGGGCCCTGAGTTCAGCATGGAAAGTTCCACACAATGTAGCATAGACACACCATACACAGAGCTCACTGGCCCCCCTCGCCTTTCTGTTGTTAGTCTGCGGAAGGATGGAGGGGAACTCTGATTGGTGGAGGGAGCTGTCTGTCATCGCTGACCTCACCTATATCCTCCCACCCTAAGTGAGTCCGGGGTTAGTAGAGCTGTGCTGCCTTTGCAAGGGAAGAGAGTGTGCGCAAGTAATAGTTGTGTGGCACTGGCATTATATATTCTCATGCAGCAAAGGAAATATGGTTTGCCTTGCTGTGCCTGTCCCACAACAGGAAAGGAGAGGAAATCCCTTCAAAGAGAGGGAAATCCATGGTAGTCAGCAGAACTACTATTGGAAGATTTCCCATATTTTTCTTTTCTGATAACAACCCAAAATGTGGGATTTTCTTTCACTAATAATGGTCACCAGCATTTCTGACAGAGATTCTAATCCCCTTCTATTATATCGAAAACTAAAAAAGAAAGTGTTGGCTTCAGTTGCACTTTAAGGTGCCCTAATCTTAAAGGCACCTTAAACATCCCATTCACTCAATACATTGGGAAATAGGTCTGCAAAAAGACCACAGATGTTAAACAAGATGCCCAGCCAGGCCATCCCAGCGTGCAAACAATCCATAGTCTGAGACTCGCCCAATCAGAATGGGGGCCTAACACAAGTGTTACTACAATGCAATAGTGTAAATCCAGACATTAACCCCTTCATAACAGGCTTTTTTTCAATTTTTTGCATCCATGTTATATTCCCCATTTTAGGCCTGAAAATTACTTAAAACCCCCAAACATTATATATTTTCTGAAAGCCAAGATCTTATAGAATAAAATGGTAGCAGTTGCAAATTTGTTGCATGATATTAGCGCAACTCCTTATCAAACCTCACAAATTAGTGAAAAATGGGCTTAAATGCCCCAAACACAGTTTTTAAAAAAATATAAAGGTTAGGTTACAACAAGTAAATAGATACCCAACATGTCCAGGTTAAAAATTGTGTGCGTTCGTGAAGCGGCAACAAAATTCAGTACCCCAAAAAGTCCATAGACGACGCTTTAAAAGCCCCTACATGTCAGCAGTTTAGAGATATCCAAAAATACTGGCCCGAGAATTATTGCTCTCACTCCAGCATGCGCAGCGATACCCAACATGTGTAGCGCGTTCGTCGTTTTCATACGTAGGCGCACCCGACGCGTGTTTACGCGAAGACGCACGTGCTCACGGGGGCGGGACTTTAAAAAAAATTATTATTTTTAGATTTATTTTATTTAATGTTAATTATAAAAACTGTTATTTTTTTTTAACTTTACATTAAGTGCTATCACATAGGGGGGCTTACAAACCCCCCATGTGATAGCAGATGGTGGTAACAGGTACTCTTTAAGGTGACACTGGGGTTCCAAAAAACCCCCAGTGTCACCTTTCCACTCCAAATAAGCTATTGAAGTGCAGATCGCAGGTTTCCGGAGCCCAGCACTGACAGCTATGTGACCGGAAGTGATGCAATCTGCATCGCTCCCGGTCCCATAGAATGGAGAGGGGATCGACGAATGGAGGTTCGTCCATCTGCTTCCCGCCGACACCAGAGAAGCCGGGCCCGTAGGAGGGGCAACGGAGCCCGGGAAACACGCCGGGGGGGGACCCCTTCACCGGGCCGTAGAAGCGATCTGGCGTCAGCTGAGTCGCCAGAATCGCTTTTATTGTAAAGCCGACAGTCGGCTTTTGCCTCTGGGAGTCTGTTTAAACAGCACCGATGTCCGCAATGTACATTGTAGGTCGTGAAGGGGTTAAATAAAAAATGGCAATGACCAGTTTGGGGTTTTGTTTGAATGATTTGTAAATATGGCCAAGGCTTAAAGTGATATTAAAGCCTCCTTTTTTTTTAACAAAAATGCATCCTACAAGGAGACCCACCTTTGCTGGAGGCTGTTGCTGTTTTTCTTTAAAAGTTGTTAATTCCTCGTTTTCTAGTTTTTTTTTAAAAAAAGGGGCAGGGCCATGTTTACCCTAATGCAGAGAATGCATTAAGGTAAAAAAACACCCACACCTTAATACTACTTTAATGAATGAAATAGTGCTGTGAGCACCAGGCATAGGTGTCACTCATCATACTGCTATTACTTTGTTACGGATGACAGAAAATTATCATCAGGTAATATGCACATATCTATATATTGTAAAGAGAGAGAGAAAATATTTTTTTAAATTCACATCTGGCCACATTTGCCTGCTTAGATATGTGAATGCTGCTTGGAGATTTTAATGCTGGTAAACAGCTGGCATGTACAGGCCGTATTCACCCTGTGGCAAACCATCAGCACACCAGCTGTTGTGGAACTACAAGTCCCACGAGGCATTGCAACACTCCGACAGACACAGACATGACTCCCAGAGGCTAAGGCATGCTGGGATTTGTAGTTTCACGAAGCTGGATGTCAAGGTTGTCTACCCCTGCACTAGATATTTACTTATTTATAACATGATTGTGTGGAGGATGGAGAGGGCTAACATCCTCTTTTACAGGATCTTGATTATGTACTGTAGGCCCTCAAAAGGGATCAATGGTGAGGTTTTGGTGAAATAATGAATTCCCTGTCTGCAAATAACAAATGTAAAACATCAGGTTAGGGTTGTAATGTTTTCATTTTTATAAATATGACATATGTTACAGAGACCTACATTTCATGCATGGGAAATCATTGAATACTGAAGTGTCTCAAACTGATGCCATAGACACAAGCCCGAAGCCTGATGACACAGGCCCTAAAATATTTAAAGGGACACTAACTTTAGAAGTTCAATCTTAAAAATGCATTCAAGTACCTTACTATTAATACAAATGTATCTTATTTGTGTATCACTGTAGATCCTTAAATCATCTCTGAACTCATGCTGACCGTGTACAAATAAGATACATGTTTGTTAATAGTGAAGGGACTTGAATGCATTTTTAAGATTTAAAGGAGAACTATGGGGTTAAGTCTTTTCCCCATAGTTCTCCTTAGGGTAACGGGAGGACACAAACTAGCGTCCTCCCGTCACCCTAGGCTCAGTATACCGCGAGCTGTAACTCGCGGTATACTGAGACGCCGCAGCTGAAGCGGATCCCGACAATTGTGCCGGGATCCGCCCAGCTGCGTGACTGACAGCTGGCTCAGCCTATCTAGATGCAGAGCCAGCTGTACCCGCCCCTTCCCCCGTCCGATCCACCAGTCAGTGGTATTGTCCGCAGTGAGTATATCTGTTTATACAGGCCAGGCATAGAGGTCTCAGCAAGGGATATATCTCGCTATCACAACGATCGGAGTCAGAATAAAAAGCACTCGCCTCATAGTTCTCCTTTAACTCCTGAGTTTAGTGTCACTTTAAGTCTCCATTCAAACTTGTGCTTCTGCATTGCCTTGTGCTTTTTTGTGCATTTTTTTCATGCAATTTCATGTGTTATGTGTTTTTGTATTGGCCAATGAAGGTGAAATAAAATATAGGTTGCTAGGGGGTAGGGGCTTGTTACATGCATTTTCATGTGGTTTCCATACGCTCCCATTGAAGTCTATGTGACTAAAAATGTTGCATTCTCCAAGTCGCACAGAAGCGCGTTGCATAGGTGTGAACAGGTGCTACAGTGCTAAAATAATGGAATTCCTTTTATACAGTCAAAGCACTTCAATTTGTGAACAGGGACTTATGCTCGCCCTCCACTGACCTGTTACTGAGGACTAGTATGTGTAACACTGGTATCTGGTTAATGTTAGTGTGGACCCTAGCTCACCATTAGAGATGAGGCTGGATTTGGTGTGAACCCAGTTCCCCCAAGCCCGCTCAAAACCGCCCCCCCCCCCCCCAACCAACGCCATATAGCCACCCTCCGATTCCTGGCAACTGGTCGCAGCTTAGAAGACTTGAAGTTTTCCA
>NW_017306281.1:915294-926224 GCF_000935625.1 Nanorana parkeri | reverse complement strand
ATCTATGTATTCTAGCTTTACGTGCAGTGTTTATAAAGGGATATACACCAGCAAATAACCCAACCAGAATCTGCTCTCACACAGAGATAAAGTTAGTATTTTAGCATGGACCTTTCAATTATGATACCAACAGTGCAGATCTCCAGATATAAGAGCTTTGATATGAAACAGCATAACATACAATGCCTTGACATGCATTTGCTGATACAGCTAATACAAGTAAAAATGTGTATTTTAGGAGACGGTCCCATAAATGTGCTATTGATACATGACGTGGAGTCCTAGAGATGAAAGTACATGCCAGATAATGAATGTGTTTTGAAAGATCTGTCTCTGACCTTCCTTGGTAAAGCAGAACCATATGATGTTTAGAATGTAGCTGTGCGCTGCGGTGGACTTACATTGCATAACACATTATACATTTAGATGATTTGCAATGGCTTTTTTTAATCTAGATATGCTTAGTTTTTTTTTCTTATGGAAGTATGATGGCTACCTGTTTCCTAAAAACGAAATTCTTTCTACTTTAAGAAAAGAAAGATTTGGAATGGTTTCACTTGTGTATGAGACTACACTTAATGGAAAGCCACATCCTACTTTACTGTCCAATGGGAGGTGTAGTTCTGATAACGCCCCTTGCTGGGGTCATTGGAGAGCTGATGTATGTGCAGATCAGTCACCTTCTCCGGCATCCTCTTGTTTTCCGGAGCTTGTACTGCTTATTTTAAGTGGCCCTTTTCCAATAGCTTGCAGGTGTTCAGATGCTTTTACTGCCATCACAAACACCAGAAAGGGAGAAAACATTTTCAGAGCCGCTATCAGTCCAAAACACACTCAAATGTTCATTATAAGTGGAACTATGGGCAAAACCAAAAGCTATATTTACGATGCAGTCTGTCAACAGCATAAACACAGCAGTTCTGTTTACAGAACATAGTTGTATTACCTGTTGATCCTGCCCATAGATCTGTCATTTCCTTTAAAGAAGAACTCCAGTAAAAAAAAAAATTAACCCTTGCAGTAGGGCTACCCCTGCACTGCCGGGCTTAAGTGCTCATTTTTGTCTAGGTTAAAAAAAGTTGTACTCACCTGAACCGCGGAGACGGCTTGCTCTTAGACCAGTCCCTGGAGCGTCTCTCCCCCTCCTCTGCAGAGATCTAAGGTCCCATAAATCATCACGCTCTATACTTAGTATATAGACATGAGGATGCTGAGGAAGATTCCAATGCTGCCTCGGAGTAAGAGACAGGCTGAATGGAGTGCTGTGGCAGCTGGCCACCTCGGAGGTCTGGGTGAGCATAACTTTGTTATTTTTGAACCTAGATAAAAAGGAGCACTTAATCCTTGCAGTGTGGGGGTAGCCACACTGCAATGGTTAATACAAATCTTTCCTGGAGTTCTTTAAAGCAGAAATAATGCTAAGGAAAAAATAGGCCGCCAGGAGCTTTCGGTCATAATGTGCTAGTGTGCACAGCATATTAGCACATTATGGCAGACTTGACTGCCAAACCGATCCCCTTCAATGATGCGCTCCTCCCTTGCCGGCACTTACATCTTCGGCCTGGTCCTCTTCTAGGCTTCAAGTCTTCAGCCGCTTGATTGGTAAGGCCCCGATCACGTAACTTCCACGTAACTTCATCCTGGCATGCTGGGTCTGTGCACTGAGCTACGTATGCTTGGCTCAGTGTGCAGGGAAAATTTTTTACCGAATGGTAAAAGTATTTTGCCATAGAATGCCAGCCAATCGGCAATTTATTTTACCCGTAGCACCAATTCAGAGATGATTTGAGGATCTATGGCTGATTCACTTTAAGTAACCCATTACTTCTAATTTAATGTAATGCATGGGCCAACGTACCATTTATATAGACTTAGCAGCTTTCGCCCCCCCAACCAATCCATGGCTGCGGCGGGGGCATTTCCCACCCCTTTGTGACTTATAGCGGTGGGGAAGGGAATGCGCCTCCCAACAACTGATTGTGTCAAGAGAAGGGGATGGCGGTCATAGTTATGAGCGGCCTTGAGCAAACTCTGATGAACTGGGTTCACACCAAGCCCAGCCTCAACACTACTCACCATCTATGTAGTCTAGCTTTACTAGCAGTGGTTATAAAGGGATATACACCAGCAAATAACCCAACCAGAATCTGCTCTCACACAGAGATAAAGTTAGTATTTTAGCATGGACCTTTCAATTATGATACCAACAGTGCAGATCTCCAGATATAAGAGCTTTGATATGAAACAGCATAACATACAATGCCTTGACATGCATTTGCTGATACAGCTAATACAAGTAAAAATGTGTATTTTAGGAGACGGTCCCATAAATGTGCTATTGATACATGACGTGGAGTCCTAGAGATGAAAGTACATGCCAGATAATGAATGTGTTTTGAAAGATCTGTCTCTGACCTTCCTTGGTAAAGCAGAACCATATGATGTTTAGAATGTAGCTGTGCGCTGCGGTGGACTTACATTGCATAACACATTATACATTTAGATGATTTGCAATGGCTTTTTTTAATCTAGATATGCTTAGTTTTTTTTTCTTATGGAAGTATGATGGCTACCTGTTTCCTAAAAACGAAATTCTTTCTACTTTAAGAAAAGAAAGATTTGGAATGGTTTCACTTGTGTATGAGACTACACTTAATGGAAAGCCACATCCTACTTTACTGTCCAATGGGAGGTGTAGTTCTGATAACGCCCCTTGCTGGGGTCATTGGAGAGCTGATGTATGTGCAGATCAGTCACCTTCTCCGGCATCCTCTTGTTTTCCGGAGCTTGTACTGCTTATTTTAAGTGGCCCTTTTCCAATAGCTTGCAGGTGTTCAGATGCTTTTACTGCCATCACAAACACCAGAAAGGGAGAAAACATTTTCAGAGCCGCTATCAGTCCAAAACACACTCAAATGTTCATTATAAGTGGAACTATGGGCAAAACCAAAAGCTATATTTACGATGCAGTCTGTCAACAGCATAAACACAGCAGTTCTGTTTACAGAACATAGTTGTATTACCTGTTGATCCTGCCCATAGATCTGTCATTTCCTTTAAAGAAGAACTCCAGTAAAAAAAAAAATTAACCCTTGCAGTAGGGCTACCCCTGCACTGCCGGGCTTAAGTGCTCATTTTTGTCTAGGTTAAAAAAAGTTGTACTCACCTGAACCGCGGAGACGGCTTGCTCTTAGACCAGTCCCTGGAGCGTCTCTCCCCCTCCTCTGCAGAGATCTAAGGTCCCATAAATCATCACGCTCTATACTTAGTATATAGACATGAGGATGCTGAGGAAGATTCCAATGCTGCCTCGGAGTAAGAGACAGGCTGAATGGAGTGCTGTGGCAGCTGGCCACCTCGGAGGTCTGGGTGAGCATAACTTTGTTATTTTTGAACCTAGATAAAAAGGAGCACTTAATCCTTGCAGTGTGGGGGTAGCCACACTGCAATGGTTAATACAAATCTTTCCTGGAGTTCTTTAAAGCAGAAATAATGCTAAGGAAAAAATAGGCCGCCAGGAGCTTTCGGTCATAATGTGCTAGTGTGCACAGCATATTAGCACATTATGGCAGACTTGACTGCCAAACCGATCCCCTTCAATGATGCGCTCCTCCCTTGCCGGCACTTACATCTTCGGCCTGGTCCTCTTCTAGGCTTCAAGTCTTCAGCCGCTTGATTGGTAAGGCCCCGATCACGTAACTTCCACGTAACTTCATCCTGGCATGCTGGGTCTGTGCACTGAGCTACGTATGCTTGGCTCAGTGTGCAGGGAAAATTTTTTACCGAATGGTAAAAGTATTTTGCCATAGAATGCCAGCCAATCGGCAATTTATTTTACCCGTAGCACCAATTCAGAGATGATTTGAGGATCTATGGCTGATTCACTTTAAGTAACCCATTACTTCTAATTTAATGTAATGCATGGGCCAACGTACCATTTATATAGACTTAGCAGCTTCACAAAGGCATTCTAAGGCCCCATTCACACTTGCGAATGGGGCTGATTGCATGGGTATCAAAGAGCTATTTGTGACTCATGCCATCAGCCCAACTCGCAAGTGTAAACAGGGCTTTAAAGTAATTGAAGGTATAACCCTTGCCAGGATTTTTGTTGGTGTCTCTTTTCCATTGGAAATCTCTATAAATGGAATGGCAGCCCATTCACATGCACAGTGCACTAGATGTAAACTATCTGTGGGTTGTGGTGTACTCTGTTAAAACCTGCTTTGAAGTGCATTGACAGCCCAATCAGAATAAACATACCACAACAGTGTGACCCTGAACAGAGGCATATTACGCTGTCAGCCAATTCACACGGACCCTTGTTATGTTGGAGTACACCACAACACCCATGAGGTGTGCACATTGATGAGGGACATGATTGGAGGATTGTCAGACAAGTATGACTACAACTTAAAATCCTGCAGATCAGAGGTCCTCCCCATTTAAATAGCTAATAATACGACAGCACTTCCCCAAACCTAGCTACACCTTAAGGATCTGGCAGGTTTAAGGGAACATAAAAATACAGCGTTTGTGGGCTTTAGTCAGACCTATATAGGATTGCTGGACTTCATTAGATGAATGATATGTTTGTTACACCCTAGCAGGAATCATAGCAAGCAAAGCCATCAGTGTGTGCTACCTAAAGATGCTGATGAGCACTGCATTTAAGAAAGAACATTGGTAATAGTGGTCCACAATATAGAAGGTCAGCAGAATGTACTAAGCTTATTTACAAGGCTATGCCCCGTTCACACCAGGGTGTTTTCGTAGCACGTTTTTTTCCATGTTGAAATGCATGCAAATTAAAATCCCATGTATTCCTATGCTGAATCTCGCGTCAAAATACGCCTGTTGTTTGAAATAGTCACTGAGCTTCTTTTGTGGCACTTATCAGCTCGTTGTTATCCATAGACTTCAATAGAAACTTCTCCTGCCTTCTCCAAACTTCACCATTTTGTGAATAACCCTGTTAGTGTCAGTAGGTGCCACAACCCTATCAGGGCTTTTTAATTATATATATGTGAATTGATATGACATCTTCCCATCCACATTACTCCATTGCCATTGGCCTTTCTAGAAAATTGCACCTGCCCTGTGTGTGCATCTGACTGCCCCATGTTTAGAAAGATTTATCCAGCATGCAGGGAGGGCGTAATCCCTTGCCCCACAGTGCCTGCATAGTTCTTCCCCTGAAGTCACTAAGCAGAACAGAGCCACTAGTGCAGGACATGGGCAACTGCTCTTTTAGATAAGTAACCACCGACACCAATTAATTTATCTCCAACAGTCTAACCAACATAGAAAGGCACTTCACCACTGACCACCAATGTAAGGGGGCACTGCACTGACCACCAGTGCAATGGACCACTTTACCTCTGACCACCACTCTATTAGGGCACTACACTGATCACCAAGCCAAAGTAGTGAGCCACAAAACCACTGACCACTCATGTAAGGGGGGGGGTGGGGGGGGAGAATACACTGTACCACTTTACCATGGACTACCACTCTATTGGGGCACTAAACTGATCACCACGGCCAAAGTAGTGGTCCAGATAACCGTCGACCAATCATGTAAGGGGGGTTCTACACTGACCACTAATGTGATGGACCACTTTACCATTGACCACTAAAATAACAGGGCACTTAAGTTACCACTAATGTTATAGGCCACTTCACCATTGACCATAAAGGTAATGCACCGAAAGAATGAATGGCCACCAGCACTCCAAATGTTCTTTAATGCCAAATATTTTTATTAGATATAGCAGATCATATCACCATGCGTAGCAACGTCATGACTTTGTTTGCCTGATGAAGGGACTGGACAGGTTCCGAAACGCTGCTATCCATAGTGATATGACCTGCTATATCTAATAAAAAGATTTGACATTAAAGAACATAACATTTGGAGAGCTGGTGACCATTCTGTCGGTTGAGTGCTTGGCGATGCCTTTGGTCAGGAGTGCGGTGGAATTCCCTATTTTCCCTATTGGACCATAAATGTAATGGGTAACTTTACCACTGACCACTAATGTGAGAGAGCACTTCTACATAACCTCTGCATCGGCAATACACAGGTTCATTTTTTAGATTTTTTAGATTTATGACTTCACTTTCGTTTCTCTTTGTTATTCACAATCATCCAGATACAAGGATTCAGGGATTGTTTTTGTTAACTTGTTATTGTATTTTCTAGCTCGGCACATTTTATTTATATTTATTTTCACGTATACACTTTTACAGTGGGTGTACACTACAGTACCTAGTAGCTGTTAGCTTGGATATTGGCGTAGTACATTTATATTTATTTAACTTTGCACACTGTGCTCTACATTAAATTCCCCAGACTACTGAACCTAGTACACTATATTGTACATTGATATTACTATACTAGGAAATGTTTAAAAAAACTATTCATTCCATTCAACAAACTGACACAACTTTGCTATTGAGAAGGTAAACAAAGCAAGTTACAACATCACCAGTAAACACAATCATATTGTATTTCTATAAATCAATATGTTGATGAAGCTTCCAGCACTACATAAACAGATTTTGTTTTTGTCCTGCTGTTGTTTATTTGCCAGCTTTCTGTTGGTGTTTGTAGAGTCAGTTATTGTTTCTCTTGCCTCAAAGCCAACCTGTGGATCTGATGTTTTTTCTGGATTCACTTCACATACCTAAATTATATTTTTCCTCTACTTCATCTGATATATTTTTCTTTCTTCTGGTGATTCTGTACATTTCACATAGAACCAAGGGTAATATAAAAAAATATCAAAAGGGGGAAAGGGGGGTTCTAGGATATGGTCCTCCTACACATCAACCAGTATTCAGTGTCCTTATAGTTGTAATAGTGTTCTCCCATTTCTTCAGGTCTGATATTCATGGAGACCTTTTTTTACAGACATTTATTGGCATTGTGAAGAATTGTGCTCCTTTTTTTTTTTTTTTAACATTGCGGCCAATACTCTTTGTATAAATTTCTGCAGGTTTAGGGATGGACTTTATCATACTAGAAATATTACTTGCTATCCTATTATTGAATTTTAGAGTTCACAAACACTTTAAAGCATGTCAAAAGTCAAAACTTTTTTTGGGCTGTTGGGTTTGTATCATCTGTGTCTTATTGGGGAGATTTCCTTTCACTTCCTATGCTGTTGACCCAGCAGTAAGTGGAATGAGATCTCTTTAAAGTAAGTGGAAATTCCCTCTTAAAGGAGAACTATGGGGTTAAGGCTTTTCCCCATAGTTCTCCTTAGGGTAACGGGAGGACACAAACTAGCGTCCTCCCATCACCCTAGGCTCAGTATACCGCGAGCTGTAGCTCGCGGTATACTGAGCCGCCGCAGTATAGCGGATCCCGACAATTGTTCCGGGATCCGCCCAGCTGCGTGACTGACAGCTGGCTCTGCCTATCTAGAGGCCTATCTAGATCTCTGCCTATCTACCCCCCCCCGTCCGTTCCGCCAGTCAGCGCGGGCGGATCGGAGGGGGGAGGGGGGAATCCCGCCCCTCCCCTGCCTCGGCAGAGAGCCGTGACAGGATCGAGAGGTGAGCGAACGCCGGTATTTGCTCGCTCACCTCCCGATCTACTGAGCCGACCTGTGACAGTCTCATTGTCACAGGTCGGCTAGAACTATGAGGTGAGTGAAAAGCACTCACCTCATACTTCTCCTTTAAGCTGTTGCCACTACAACATGTGACCCCATTGAAAGATTTTTTTTTCTCTAAAGCTGACCATACACCTATAGATTATCTGCAGATTTTCTGTGGTCAGATGGAAAGAATGCAACAGATTCCTCCATCTACACTAAACTGTGTGGATGGAAGAATCTCCCACGGGGCCAAGCTTCAGTATCTTGCTAGTCGGCACCACTGGCTCTAAAAAAACAAACACCTGAACAATGCCTGCATCCAATCAGTTTATTCAGGTTATTTGAGAGCCAGCGGGGCTACATAGTTTAGCGCAGATGGAGGAATCTTTTGCACTTTTTCCAACTGACCATAGAAAATCTGCAGATAATCTATAGGTGTGTGGCCAGCTTAATGCTGTTCTGGATACAACTAGCAATTTCAGATATTCCCTCACTTTTGGTTTCAATGACAATGGTCACCAAGACAAATAGAGAAGGTGAATTTCCCAAGCCATGACACAAACAGCATTAAAAACCTGGCAGAGTTTAAAGGCCCATACCATCAATCTCAAAGTCTGAACACAAACTAGTTTTGTCCACTATGATTGATTTTACTTTCACAAAAATGTTTCGCAAGACACGTGACCGCGCAGTCTCCCTCGCTTTGTTCTTTCTTGTAGCAAGCAGGCAGGTGTGTGATGTAATACTGTGTACATCACACACAGAGGGAAGAACATTCCCCTTCTGTTTTTAATACTCTCCTAAAGGCTGCTGCTGCAAAAAGCTGGCTGAGCGTGGCGGCCATACTGACTACGGGAGATACAGTGACACTGTGCGTCCACCTGGCATCCTATAGCTGCAAGGAGAAAGCTCTGATACTCAAACTGATCGAGCCAGCACTGATCTGCTTCTGTGTTTGGTGTGGTCAGTTGGAAAAAGCAAAGAAAGGTGACTGGCAGGATCACAAGCTTATGAGACCAATGCTTTTGTTACTAAAATGTATATTGTTATTATATATGCAGAAGATATTATAATACAGGATATGTATGCACGCAAAGGAGAAAAGAGGATAGAGACACAGGAAAAAAGGATTATAAAGAGAATGTTTGGAGGAAAATAAATGATAAATAGAGAAGGGACCACGAGGGCAAATAAAGAAATATGAAAATGATAAACATCCACCAATACTAATGATTTAAGAAAGCAGCACCTTCAGTGAATCTAGAGCAAAGTTGCCACTCTCATGTAGGCTCTGCCTGCTTGCAATATAGTGGGATGAAAAAATGTTGCAGGCCGTGTGGCTATCATCATTGTCACTGTTGATTCAGAAGCCTGTAGCTTGTCAATCGGCACCTGGCAACACCTAGTCCTGCCCACTGCTTTCTGGATTGGCAGCATTGCCCCTGTTGCTGTAACCCTCCCACTGTGAGCTGCAGTGTCTGGGAGGGGGGGCATGTGACACACAAATAAAGGAGGATGTGGCTCACTCAGGGAAGGTAACATAAGTTTTTAGTTGACTTTATAAGGTGTGTGCATCACACAGTAACTGGATTTAGTACTTATACATACAGGATCCTTTAGTTGTACTTAAAGTAGCACTTATACAGCCACCCTGCCCTAAGCAGGAGTGTCTAAATTTAGAAGAGTCTAATTAATAGGATGACTTTCTTGAGTCTCGCCCCCATATACTTGTCTGCCTCCTGGAGTGGGGTCCCCTGGAGTCTGACGGTCTATACCCAGAGGCATCCCTAGATGTCTCACTGCCTAAGGGAGGGGGGGATGGATGTTGGTCGCGATGCACTTTCCGGGGGGAGGGGGGCATGGGAGGGGCCTCTCATGGCGTCCTGTCCAGCTCCTGGCAACCAGTGATCTCAGTGAGCTGGGCTAGACCATCCAAAGCATCACAGTTTGCTAAGAGCTCTTGGCAAACGGAGATGCTCTGGCCAGAAAGGGGGCGGAAGGCACAGTGTCTCAGGCTGCCTTATAGGGATGGTCCTGTCTATACCTTGCAGGTTCTGTCTTAGGAAAATACACTCATTGCCTGATCTGAGCCTGCTCCAAGAGAAAGTCAAGCTTGAGGGGGGTCAGATTGAAATTTTTTTAATGGTAGTAGCAGAAGGAACCTAGCGGGCCCAAAACCAATACATTCTAAGAGGTCAAAGTTAGAAGATTAGGAGTGACTATAGCATTGTATGGACTAAAACTGTGCAGGAGGCCAAAAGCAAGGATGAAGTTGGGATAAAGTAGTGGAGACATCAATGGAAAGAAATGGAATGGAGTATATAACAAAAGTCCAATATCTAAGAAGGTGAAAGTGATAGGTCCAAAGAATCTCTCGGTGGATATCATTTCGATTCCCCATTTTATAATGTACAGTGGGGGGAATTTATTAAAACTGGAGCAGACAAAATCTGGAGCTTCTTTATTTTCATTTTTAAAGCTAAGGGGTAAGTTCACACCAATTGCGGTGCGTTCCAGAGAGGTAGCTGCTGGAACACACAGCAATCGCACACTAAACTCCCCCCTTCGTTCTGGGGCAGGAGGGGGCGTGGTGATGCAGTGAGGTCAATGGCACCGCAGCCACACACCTTACCCTCAGTGTGATCGGACGTGTGGCAAAACATTGCCTGCCTTCCGGTCCAGTGCAAATGCAAAAAAATATTGCATGCTCTATTTATTTGCGTTCGCACTGGACCGGGACGCAGGCAATGTTTTGCTCCCGTCCCAGAACGAAAGGAGGAGTTTAGTGTGCGATTGCTGTGCATTCCAGCAGCTACCACTCTGAGAAAGCACCACAGTTGGTGTGAACTGGCCCCAACTGAACAAATGGAAGTCCGGAACTGATTAGTTGCCCTGGGCAACTGCTCCAGATTCTGTCTGCTCCAGCTTTGATAAATTCCTCCCAATGTGTTTATCTCTGTGCTGTTATATGTAGCTTTTGGAAGCTGAATGGATGACATTATGCAACAGACATCATCTGCAGGATTAATGTTGCCTCATAGTACACAGAATAAGGAGGAGCACAAGTGGGATGTCCCAGTTCTGGAGTTCTATATGAGATGTTTCCAGCATCAGAACTCACATAGATCAGATCTGTTCACTGATAGTGCTCAGTCTTCTCAATATGGTAAGATTCCACATTTTACACTTACACATTGCTAAGGACATTTACACGCTTGCATTTAATTAGAAAGCATTTGTCATCAAATCTTAATGTATGTGTGTGATATTTTTTTTCTTTTTCCTTTTGTAGACATCATATACAGACAAAGGAGAAAAGGTAT
>NW_017306281.1:907974-915267 GCF_000935625.1 Nanorana parkeri | reverse complement strand
GGTTAAATATTCAAATATTTTTTAAATTGATTTAATATTTCATTTTAATATTTAATATTTTTTACTTTTACATGCTCACGCCCTTAGCGCATCTTTTTGTGTTTGTCCAGTTTGATTATCACAATATATTAGATAAGTTTTCTCTAGCTACTGAACCATTTCTGTTCACCTGTTACTTATGAAATATTGGGAGAGATATTTGTAATTTTCAAATTGCTATACATTTGCTGGCGATGAAATACAGGTGGTTTAATGGATTAGATTGAAGTCTGTTAGTCGGTTCCTATTTAACCATCGAATGGGGTGGTATTCACCATGATTGGACTCCTTTTATGCTGCTGTCCATTGTAACTGATTCATGAATATAAGAGTACAGGTAATCTGCATTGGATTCACCTGTCCTTCCTGGACATCTACAATGCACCATTACAATTAAACTTTTCTGTTGCAAATTAATCTCAGAATGTTTTATAAAGGCGATCATTCATTGATAGATTCTTTCTGTATGATGCTAATGATTTAAATATTGTTGTATAATTCTAACACTCACTTCTGTGCCTAGCATGAACATGGAAGATTTCTCCGGTTTCATTCCATAACATTGTGGGTGAGCAATGCCAAACAGGTAAGCGAGTTCTGTGTATAAGGTGAAGATAAAAGAAGTCTTCGGTATGCATGCAGGCAGCGTACCGTAGTTCTATTGGCAGCATGTGATTGGTTAGTGGAGGGGTGGGTCTGATGTCCCTCAGAATCTGTTTCAAATTATGGCATGTGCCACATCTGGTGCTCCAGCGGGAACACATTTTGATCACACTCTGGAAGATATTGGGATGTGTCACATAGGTTTCCTAAGGACACAATGTGAAAATAGTGACTATTGTGTCATGCGTTTATAGACAATAAATTATATTCTGATAGAGTCAGGGCATCTCCACTCTGTGATCTTTGTTTTCATTTATACTGTTGCAAGTCTCAGCTGCGAGTCTATAACTTGCTAAGTACATGCTTAGTAGATATAGCCAACATTCTACCCTTCTGCGGGATCAACCTCTGAATCACTGAGTTCAAGTTCTATCCTTCAGGGAGAGAACATAGAGTTTACAGAACACAGAGTTGAAACCTTTATTACTCGACATACTTATGATAGCCTCTACATGTTGGTCAATTAAGACATTCCTATGTCTGCTAGGGAGAGTGAGAGGGAAAGGTGTGCCCCCTCTGAATCACTACGACAGCCTCTACACATTGGCCAAATAAGCCCTCAGAGAGCGAACATAATGTTTGCAACAAAAAAAAAATTCACTTGATTAAAAAGAGTAGAGAGCTTAAATATATAAATATAGTATATATTACTAATACATACCTTATATATCACTTTACATATTATTGTCATTTGGTAATGCTGACAGGTGCCCCTTTGGACTCAAGTGATGTGGGGATTTTAATGACTTTTTTAGGACCTGTGTCGATTTGCTTTGGGCTTGTCCCTGTCAATGGCATCAGTTTGAAAGGCTTCTGCGATGATTTACAATTCACTGATGGTTGGATTTGTCCTGCTTCAAATGAGTTTTGCATGCCCATAGGCTGGTATTGAAATGCAAAACCCACTTAAAGCAAACAAAAGCCTATATACTCAGGGTCTCAGGTGGGCTGCGCAGAGTCTCAGGTGGGCTGCGCAGAGTCTCAGGTGGGCTGTTCAGGGTCTATGGTGGGATGTACAGGGTCTTTGGTGGGATGTACAGGGCCTATGGTGGGCTATGTGGGGTCTCACCAGGGGTTCCGGTCGGTCTTGCGTATGTGTGCGGGCGGCACGGTTCCACAGGAAGGAGGAGGAAGAGATTTGCAGTTGTTGCTGTAAATAGGTTCTGTGAATGGCGGCGCCTGTTTACAGCACCGGTTTCAGTTTAAAAATGTAAAGCGCTACCGGTGCTTAGTAAAGGGGCATTTTCATGTGTTCGAGTACTTGTGCAAATGCCCAGTATTGGCACCGATATTGAAACCGGTATCGGTATTGGTGCATCCCTACTTTCTGATAATATAACTTGCCATTGTAAAGAATATTGTCTTTGCTCCTCATATGTCTGGTTGGCTGTGAGCCATTTCTCATAAAAAGTATGTGTCACAGTTCCTTTACCTCATACATATATATTATTATTATTTCCACGGTATTTATTGTTGCTTGACAGGCTCTTGTTCAGTGTGCTAAATCACTTTACTTGTGTCTTTACCACAGGCTGCCTCGTTTTATTGCAATAAAATGGGGTTTGAGCCCCTGGCCTACAAGGGCCTAGAGACTGGGAATAGGGATCTGGTTTATCACGTTGCCAAACAAGACAAGGTACAAAGCTCCATCCATGCCAGCATTATTCATACTGTACTAATGATGTGGTTATTTAATCAATCTTTATGTTTCTCTGTAGATCATCTTTGTGTTTGTTTCTCCTCTCACTCCTGGAAATAAAGGTAAATTTGTTATTTTCTTTAATACACAGTTTTAAGCCTACATGACTAAGGTAGCTCAGAGGTCCCCTTTTACTGCCACCACCCCCTTTACCTTTGACTCCCCACCCACTTCCTTTCAATTACCACGCTACACCAGGGTTGGAGTATAAATGGCAGCAGCCTTTTATTACAAAACTTTTATAAATACTCTTTAAATAACAATCAAAAACAACAATAACCAAGTAACCATACAGTAGCTTGCTAGGTTTCAAGGTCCTTGAAGGCACTCACTATCCAAACTCGGACCAGTGTCTGCGGGTTTCTTAAAACGGAATGACCCCAGCCGCCTTACACCGCCTCGGGGACGTACTTCAATTGCCCGCAGACCCACTGTGGTCCCTCTTACCAGGTCATGACATAAAGCTCCTCCTGTAAAGCTCCCTCCACCAATCCTGTGAGTATCCCTCCTCTAATTCACTTTTCCCTTTAACACTTTTCTCTCCTGGTTCCCTTTCCCACCCTTGTCATGTAGGCCTTCCGCTTATTGCACTTTGTTCCATAGCTCCCGGCCTGTCTTTATGTACTTAGACAAACATAATGTATACCATTTATATGATAGATATTTGCTTTCATAAATCATCAGAACTGTGATTAGGCCTAGAGAAAAAAATGTGTGGTCTTTCACTGTATCCCTTTCATTAACCACTTAAAGACCATGGTGTTAAACCCCCTTCCTGTCCAGGCCATTTTTCAGTATTCAGGGCTGCAGTACTTTAACTAACGTTTATTCCGTCATGCAGCGCTGTACTGAAATTAATTTTATACCATTTTTTGGGGACAGATAGAGCTTTCTTTTGGTGGTATTTAATCACCACTGGGGGTTTTATTTTTTATTATATAAAGAAAAATTGTTGAAAAAAACCCTGTTTTCCCTACGTTATGTTATTAAACATTTATTCTTACCCAATTTTTTGGTAAAATATAAAAGTCGGGGTCACGTCAGGTAAATAGACACCAAACATGTCAAGCTTTAAAATTGGGCGCACCCGTTAAATCGTAAAAACTACCATACCCAAAATTACGCATTGGAGATGCTTTAAAAGCTTTTACCGCTCATCAATTTAGTGTTAATGGTGATTGATGGCCCTAAAATTATTGCTCTCACTCCGACGTTTGCGGCAATATGTAACGTGTTTGTTTAGCTATACCAGTGTCTACCAGCATTCCTTTCAGTATGTATTTCTATAAATTAAATTGGTGTAAATGGCAGCATATGACAGGGGTAGGCAACCTTGGCACTGCAGCTGTGGTAAAACTACAAATCCCATCATGCCTTTGCCTCTGGTAGTCATGATTGTGTCTGTCAGTCTTGCAATTCCTCATGGGACTTGTAGTTCCATCACAGCTGAGGTGCCAAGGTTGCCTACCCCTGGCATATTGTGTTCCGTGGCACACAACCTATTTACTTATGAATTAACCAGCAATTTAATTTTACAGAGTTTGGAGAACATTTGGAAAAGCATGGGGATGGTGTGAAAGATGTAGCATTTGAAGTTGTAGACTGTGACTTTTTGGTTCAGGTAACGATGATTTTTATTAGACTTTTTTTGTATTGCACAAAGCTACAAAATAATTATTTAGAAAAAAATCAACATACATACAGCAGAATGTGTAGTTACCACTCACATACCTCCCAACCATCCCTCATTTGAAGGGACTGTCCCACATTCCCAAATCCCTCTGTCCCTCTTTCCTGCTCAGTTATTCTAAGTGTTTAGTCTGATGTACAGATATCTATGAAAATGTACTATTTAACTACCAAAAGTGTTATACTGGCAATTTACGGTTTTATTATCTTTTTTTTTGATCAGCGTGCAGGCTAAATGAAAAAAATATAGCAAATTCCTCCATCTACGCTAGACAGTGTGGATGGACAAATCTCCAGCGGTGTATTCTGTATTCTGACAGCGGCGGATGTTCTGCCATTAAAATACTCAAACAGTGATGGTAGCTGATTGGCTGATGTCACTGTTCACCCAAAAGATTTTCCATCCTACATCGATTTTCTGATTGAAGGATGCTGATGGAAGGGTGCCGACAGGGTCCCCCACTGTGTGAATTTTGGACGGTTCATCAAGAACCAGCTGAAATGCGCACCGTGTATGGCCAATTTTACTCTGCACTAAATCCTTTATCTTATCACCTCATTATCTTGTTTCTTAAGCTAGTATAAATTAAAAAGTAATGGTGATAAAAAACTATTCTGGGTTTAACCAATCATTTTTGGCACATAAATTCTTTATCGTCTGCATGACTGGGGGCATGGCAGGGGTTTTGTACAATACCTAAATACATTGGGGGGGAATTTATTAAAACGGAAGCCCACCGAATCTGAAGCAGCTGGATGTAGTAACCAATGGTATTTGTGGTCAGGTCTTGCTAGGGCCCTGCATGGTGGCACTGACCTGTGCAGCATGAGATACTGTGGATTGTAAAATGTTTGTGCCTGTGGCTTTCACTGATGTGCCCCTGCTGCCAAACTGTATCAATATATGTAAGTTAAGAACTCCATCAAGATACTTATTTTTTATTCCTAAGGTAGAGCAGCTTGGCTGAGAAACATCTGTGTAGCCCCTGTACATATTCCGCTTCTTTGCCTGCTTGACTATAAACTCAAATATACCATTCTCCACACATTCCCTTTCTATTGGCCCCCTATTAACTAATGCACTGGGATGCAAGTGGTGCAAGGTCACATGCCCCGTTCTGCAATTCATTCTAGAAATGAGATAACAAGGACAATCTCAGATTATTACTTTGTATTTATTGTCATATGTTGTTGTTGTACATAATGAGACATATTCAACCTTATACTTTTCTATGGGCCCTACATTCTGTAGACTGAGTGCAATGTCTCCAGTTATGTGCTCTCCTGATGGGGTTAACAGGACCATCTTCTTTTTTAACAGAAAGCCAGAGAAAGAGGAGCGGTGATAGCAAAGGAGCCGTGGATTGAGGAAGACAAGTGTGGAAGAGTGAAATTTGCTATCATTCAAACGGTATTAAACTTATTTTTCTGTTACTGATTTTTAGAAGTAAGCAGTATACTGATAGATATCTGTCACAGAGAACCTAAGTGATCAGAACATCTGTTTACTTCATATTACAGGTTTTACCAATAATTACTGATCATATCAGTGCACATAGATAATTCATAGGCATAGGGAAGGGGATCTTGTACTAAATCCTATGCTGTGTATTGACTGCTGCCAAATACTGCACTGTTACCAGTATTGATAGATAAGGATAGTAATGATCCCTTTATGACCTTAGAACAACCTCCCTAATTTCTTGGCTTGCAAAAATGTGTGCATTTCAAAAGAGCCATTTACCTTTCTTGCAGTGTTTAGGTATATCTCAGTCCCAAATTACAAGGGTTAAAGTCAAGATAAATACAGTCCTTCTATTCTATTTAGAGTGTTCTGGTTTAGTGTGAACCCAATGGATGCTTACTACTGATAAAGGGAGTTCCATTGAGACCATATCATACAAGTAGGGATGTTCAGATACCAGTGCAGATATTTGCCATTTTTACGAGAACTACCAGGGTTGCAGCAGTTGCAGCTGGGACCTGGCTCTGGTGCTCCACCACTGTCCTGAAATTATTAGTCTGTATTGTTTCAGAAAAACTGTCACATGACAGCAAACATAAATGTATCAGTACTTGTATCTGTGAGTACTTGGACAAGTATCAGTACTTGGTCTAGAAAAAATGGTATCGGTGCATCCCTGATATATATTTATTTTTAAAAAATCATACATTAAAACAGGGATGCACAAATCCCAGGAGCTCCGTATGCTTCTTAAAAATGACAGCTGGAGCTGGAAAAAGTATCTGTGCATGTACTTGTACCGAGTACGGATCTTGGTATCTGAACATCCCTTGTTTAGACTGAAATATCTGCTGGCTTAGCCTGTGTAGCAGATCCCTGATGGCATCAAGACCAGTCAACCAAACATAAGTCTAACAACTTGTGAAGTTTACAACAATGGTCACACATTCAGCACCAGGCAGACCTGTTCCTGGAGTTGCTACCTACTGCCTCCTGTTCCATACAATCAGTGTAATGCGGAGCTAAGTTACGGTATCTTTCCAAGCATCTTGTTCCAACTGACTACAAATGCCTGATCCAGATACTCTATGAACTGTCAGGTGTAGATGAACCAGTGTGTAAAGTCTAGTCAGGGAGGCAAACTTTCTGAGACTTTTCAGGACATTTTCTGCTGAGATAAGTCATTTTTGTAGTGGCAGTGCTACATCAATTAAAGTGCATGTAATCCACAAACGTTACCTCTCTTATTTGCTCCTTTTGGTCTGTTAAATAAACAATTGAAAGTACTTTGTTATATCTGTTTATATGTGCAGAAAAAAACTAGTGATCCTGACAAAAATCTAGTAAACTGCTAACTTCCTATAGTTAGCTGACAATGCTGACTGAAATATTACACAATGTCATCCCTACCTGCAGGGGCGTAACTAGAAATCACAGGGCCACATAGCAACATTTTGTATGGGGCCCTGTGATTGCTAGTTATGCCACTTGCAGAGCCCACAAGGAGAGTGACCCTGCAGAGCCCACCATAGACTCTCTATAGTGGGCTCTGCAGTGTCTGAGATCTCTTACCTGTCAGCGATGTCTGCCTCTGTGGTCGCCGGGCCCCAACTCCTGTTCCGTCCCCGGGCCCCGCCTCCTCTATCGAAGGGCCCCGCCTCCTCTTACCAGTGGCGGAGCTAAGGAACAAAGGGCCCTGGTGCAAGATTTTTTTTTTGGGCACCCCCCCCCCCCCCCA
>NW_017306281.1:870948-907843 GCF_000935625.1 Nanorana parkeri | reverse complement strand
GGCTGGCTTTCACTGGCACAGCTCCGCAGTGGCTCTGAGTGGAAATGCGCCGCGGCCGCTGCTGAGCTGTGTCAGTGACAGCCAGCACCCCCACATGCCATAGCAACCCAGGCGGGCCCCCCTGTGCCCGGGCCCCATAGCGGCCGTCTGGGTCGCAATGGCTATTGTTACGCCACTGCCTACCTGAGTTCTTACTGTGAACAAGAGATCACCTTACCCAGGGCCAGATTTCCATTTCGGGTGCCTGTAGGCACGAATGGAAATCTGTTTAGCCTGAGCCCTTAACTGCTGCGGGACCTGCCGGCTTTCACATATGCAGAGAAGGACCCTGGCGTCACGTAAGGCTGTCCTAAACGCCTGTCCGCATCAGATAGGCATTTTACAGGGCAGGCGTATGCAGCGCCGGGGTCCTTCCCCTGTGTTTGCCAGAGCCAGTGGCTCCTGTAGGCGCCGCTGGTCTTGGAGCAGAGGGGTGCATTTTGTACCAAATGCATCCTCCTTGCTATTGCCAGTGTTGTATCTTGACACAACACCAGGAATTAGGCAAAGTAGGTACCTGCACCCCGCCCCTCTATGGAGGGTGCCTGTAGGCACGTGCCTACCCTGCTTAATGGTAAATCCGGCCCTGACCTTAAACCTATGTTGTAGAGAAGAGACAAAGGGAAGTGTTCAGTAACCCTGTGCACTCAATCGCATAATTGCTGTATTTGTTATTTTGTTTAAACCTTTTAGCAGTGATAGGTTGCTTCACTCTTCCTGTACACATTAGGCAGGTCCCTGCTACAGCATGAATGCCCTGCATGGGCAGTGTTAACATGGGTCAAAATATCCAAAATCAGAAACAAGACGCAGCTAAATCACATCTGTTCCCCAGACATTTTATGTATCTGTGTATCATAAATTGGTGGCAAAGGAATGCATGACCAGTTACCAAGTGTGATTTCCTTTCTCTTCATCCAGTATGGAGACACAACGCACACACTGGTAGAGAATCTGGACTATAAAGGTATCTTCTTACCTGGATTTAAACCTCCTCTCTTCCTGGATCCCCTGCTGCACAAACTGTAAGTAGCATTGTGAATGTAGAAAGAGTAATATAAATGTAAGAAACAGGCAGACTATTTAGAAAACATTGCTATTAAACTACAATGGGTATAGACATTATACCACCTGCTAGACTGGACCAGAATCACACTTTGTTTGCATGTGTAATAGTAATGGGATGCAACACATAATTGGTAGCAATCAACAAGCAGGAACTGATAACTGAAACTTGTGGGCACTTATTTAAACTGCTTACCGGTACACAGGTGCATAACTAGAAATCATAGGGCCCCATAGCAAAATTTTGTATGGGGCTTCCCCAAACCCCCCCCCCCCCCCAAAAAATAATAATTTAAAAGTACCTACCTCCAGAACACGTTCCTGTGCCTGCGCCATCTCCTTCTCTTGAGCTCTGCTCTTGTTGGTTCTGACATCAGAGCTGAAGAACAGATCACTCTGCCGCTCACTGCTGCAGAACCCTTCATAGACCCTGCACAGCCCACTAGAGACCCTGCAGAGCCCACGAGAGACCCCGCAGAGCCCACCTGAGATCCAGCACATACCAGAGGCCCTGCAGAGCCCACCATAAACCCCACACATTCCACCTGAGAGTGACCCTGCAGAGCCCACCATAGACCCTGCAGAGCTAACCTGAGATCCCCCAGAGCCCACCTGCCCCCCAGCATATACCATAGACCCTGCAGAGCCTACCTGAGACCCCGCAGAGCCCACCTGAGAGCCCACCTGAGACCCCGCAGAGCCCACTTGAGACCCCGCAGAGCCCACTTGAGACCCCGCAGAGCCCACTTGAGACCCTGCACATACCAGAGACCCTGCACATCCCACCTGAGAGTGACCCTGCAGAGCCCACCATAGGCCCCACAGAGTCCACCTGAGACCCCGCAGAGCCTACCAAAGGCCCCGCACAGCCCTGCATAGACCTAACACAGCCCACTTGAGACTCCGCATAGCCCACCTGAGAGTGACCCTGCAGCACCCACAATATACTCTTTATGGTGGGCTCTGCAGGGTCTCAGGTGAGCTGGTCGGGGTCCCTTTCCCTGCACTCCTCTTAACAGTCAGCCCCGAGCTGGCCGCTGCTGGGCCTCTGCCCTCCTCCACCTCTGCTGCCACCACCAGGCCCCAGCTTCCTCCTTCTACACGGCCACTGCCACACCAGACAGGTATTGGTGCTCCCCCCAATGCTACAGGGCCCCCGGCCCCCTGACCAGGCCCTGTGGGTTGCTATGGCGGTAGTTACGCCACTGCCGGTACATAGTACATATGACCTAATGCCCCGATAAGCCAGGCTGCTCTGCTAGGGAGTCATTGAGCACAGTATAAGACTGGGGGCTAAAGAGACTTGTCTGTCTCCTCCTTTATTTTACATTGTGAAGGTTTAGCAGTGATAGAATGACACACCCATCAAAACATATAAGAAGCCAGTGAGTCATTCTACTTAAGATTACATCCAAAGCAGAAATGTCAGTTTTTGGGGGATATGACCTTCAAGCAAAAGCTCTACCTCCTCTCCATATGACTTTATATGGTTCATTTATAACCTGATCCATGTTGATGCTCTTTTTTTTTCATCTTATAGGCCAAATTGCAAACTCAACTTTATTGATCACGTTGTGGGAAATCAGCCTGACGATGAAATGGTCCCAGTTGTAGACTGGTAAATATCCTGTTGAAAACAATCAGTTTTGGAATTGATAACTAAGAAACTCAGGCAGGTCATTTGAACACTGATGATCTATCAGTATCTGTGTGTGATTTGAATGTAGCCTTCATATGAAGTATTTGTGAAAAGTTTGAGATTTGATGTGTCTTCTGTCTGAAATGATGTCATGTATCCATGTGATCCATGTGTGGCAGCCAGAGGGCAGATTTCCTACAAATATTCATTCATTCTCTTACTTCATATTGTGATGAAAAAATCAGTGCTTTGCAGAATGCATATGCACTTCAGAGCTTCCATGCTTGTCCAGACACAAACCCAAGAGCCAGATTTGGGTGGAATGTGAGTAATCTACTGGTATGTTTTTGGATTGTGGAAGTGCCATACAATCACAGGGAGAACATGAATACTCTATGCTGAGATTGTCTCAGGTGGGAACTGAGCCCACTACCTAGCAAGGCAAACATTTTAACAACATCACTCATGTACCCCATATTATATGTTTATGACTATACATTTAGGAATGCCAATATATTTCTTAAAGTTCTATTGCTCTTGATTTGATTTTGTAATAGGTGTGCACATTGTCTAGTGCTGCAAGGGTGCTTGCAAATTTGAAATGATGACATTTTAATCTAAATAGGGGGGACCAGAGAAAAATGATGGCTGATCAGGCACTGGTCACATAGACTTCTATGCTGTACAACGGAGACATTGAGATGAGTGTAATATATCATTCAGTCAACTTTCAGCCATGTATGGTATCAGTGTATTTCCATTTTTGCAGTCAAATTTAGAAAACCCCTCTATATGTTCACTTTGTGTTCCTGTTCACACAGCATACTGAAAAATGACTTAAAAAAAAAAAGACCTTTTAGATGTTTTGTTAAATCAGGCGAGATGGCTGATTCTAGGTTTTTGTTAGCGCTTTCACAGTGGTCTGTCCCAATGGAAAGTCTTTGGACTTAAATTTGAGGATTGTTTTATCTGACAAGCTTTATTAACATACAATGCACAAGCCACCTCTGAATGGATGAGACCCCTCACAGCCCCTCCTAACATTTAAAAGAAATAGAAGCACAAAGAAATGTTAACCATAAAACCCCAACCCAAGTTAAAGAATCATATTTTATTTTTTATAATTTTTTTTAGCTTATGCTATGTGAATGGGAACATGTAGCAAAATTATCCCAATTTGGCTGCGAAAGTGGAAGTACACTTTAAGCGGAGCTAAATATGGCAGGCTTATCTTTTTGTCTTTGTAACTGATACATAAATCTAGTGTGGTCATAGAAAGGAAGATGTATTCCCAAGAATAACATCTTCCCATCCTCTGTAGCTTTAGAACTTGCCGCTGTTTCTCATGGGACTCATCCCTTCTGTCCTTCTGTCCCTGTTCTCACTGAGAAGTGGAAAGCATAAGCCCATTACGTGGTGGTTTTCTAGTAAGTTGGAGAACATTATAATTCTTAGAGGAGGAGGTTCCACAGTAGAGTAACATGTAATCGAAGTGCAGCCTCTAGAAGCATTGAAGCTTGCTCTAATCTGGCTGCAAATGATTATACACTGAGTGGCCAGATTATTATGACCACCCCATCAGTACTTCGTTGGGCCACCTTTTGCCTTCAATACTGCGGCGATTCTTCTTGGCATTGACTCCACGAGATGTTGAAAGGTGATGCGAGGAATCTGACACCATGCCTGATGAATAGCACTATCCAGTTCTGTGAGATTTGATGGTTGTGGAACCATCTGCCTGATGGCTCTTTCAACTTCGTCCCACAAATGCTCAATTGGAGTGAGATCTGGTGATTGTAGGGGCCAACTAAGCAAGGTAAAGTCCCCCTCATGTTCTTGAAACCACTCCTGCACAATACGAGCACCGTGGCATGGCGCATTGTCTTGTTGGAAGAAGCCATCTCCATTGGGATACGCCATCAAAATGATAGGATGAACTTGATCAGCAACGATACTTTGGTATGTTGTGCTATTCAGACGTTGTTCCACACAAATTAAAGGGCCGAAATCATGCCAGGAAAACATGCCCCAAACCATAACACTGCCCCCACCAGCTTGAAGGGTTGTACTCATGCATGTGGGGTGCATGCTTTCCCCGCCAAATTCTCACTCTGCCATCTGCATGATGCAACTGGAAACGCGATTCATCGGACCACATGACTTTTTTCCAATGCTCAACTGTCCAATCCCTGTGCTGCTGTGCGAATTGGAGACGTTTTATCTTGTTAACTGCAGACAGCAAAGGTGTTGGAACAGGCCTTCAGCTTCCATATCCCATGCGATGCAGTGTATGGCGAACAGTGCGTTCAGAGATCATTTGAGAGGATCCCTGATTAAGATCTGCAGTCATTTGATGCACTGTTGCCCTTCTGTTGTCTTGTACCAGTCTTGCCACTCTCCGTTCTGCCCTAACATTGACTAGTCGCTGACGGCCACAATTCGCACGTTGAGACCCAGATTTTCGGCTGACAGTCCAGTCTTTAAACACTTTAACAACAGCTGCTCCTGAACATTTAACAAATCTTGCTGTTTTGCTGATACTCGCTCCATGGCTCCGAGCGCCAACAATCATCCCACTTTCAAAGGCTGTTAAATCGCGTTGTTTACCCGTATCTTCAGAAAAAAAATCACTTCTACTGTCGTGGTAAACAACCTGCTTCCCTATTTATAATGGTCTGGCCCTCTAGCAACTTCAGCGCCAAATTATAGCTAATTTGCCTACAAAAGTCAGGTGGTCATAATAATCTGGCCACTCAGTGTATAAAGCAGAGATTGGAGGTAATGTGAATGAACTGTATGGCTTTAGCAAAGTTGCAGTGCTTTAAAGATAGCATTATCTGCTATTTAATCTGGGGTAGTACTTTCAATCCAGTCAGGGCCGGTGCAAGGATTTTTGCCTATAAAGAGGAAGGTGGATTTCTTCTCCTGTAAGGAGAAACCGCTGACAGTCTGTGAGTCTGCAGCAGAGAGAACGGGACAGGCACAGTTATCTGCAGGGACGGTGCTACCATTTCTCTGCCGCCGCCCCGCCCTGCTTATGCTGCCTTGCACTAGTGCCAGCACTAAATCCAGTATGTAAAAAGTGTGAAAGTACAGTTTTTTTGAAAGAAAGACAACCTCCTCTAACCCTCGTGATGAACTATGTACATGACAAGTTTTCAAAAGGATGTCACCAGCACACCATTTATGTGAAATCAACAAAAGTGCTGGTGGATGGGGCTGGAGCTGGCTCACTGCTAGGCATCATGTCTCCACAGTAACTGACTGACGTGTTTCTCAACCAACGGCTGTGCCAGCGGTGCACACGGTCTCGTCCATGTGCCAGCTTATGTAGGCAAATTTTGCTGCTAAAAGACTGTTTGTGATTGGGTGGCTGTAAGGGGTAGGAGGTTCTTTGGTGTTTGCACATGTTTAAGTATGTCTATTTAAAGGGTACTGAACATTTTGGTTGTGTCATTCTGAGCCTGATGAAGGGGACCCTGTGTGGCCCCGAAATCGCTTGTACTGGAATGACAGTAATCCATTAATAAATTGACTTTTGTTGATTTCACTTAAATGGTGTGCTGGTGACATCCTTTTGAAAACTTGTATATCTTCACAGCGCCATCCGTGGTCAATACGAGTACCCACCAGGATTTCAAGGAACATCCTATACCAGTAAGGAGTGCAGCAAGACACTTACAGTATATATGACTATGTAAATTACAGGGACAAGCGCTTCTTGTGTTGAATGCACTCATTATCTTCCCTTAACCCTGAACAGCCCAATTCCTACTGATGTGTCACGTTGGGCTGTAGAAGCAGGGATGGGATTGGACTGTTAGTGGCCATCTTTACTTCTCATTTCTAACTGTATAGAAGAAGTAATTGCATGAAAATATCCTTACCTTTCCATGCAGGTACCAGAAAACTCTATTGTTTCATCGTTTCTGGTCTGTGGATGACAAACAGCTGCACACAGATTTCAGTGCGCTGCGCTCTATTGTGGTCTCTAACTATGAAGAAACCATCAAGATGCCTATAAATGAGCCTGCGCCAGGAAAGAGGAAGTCTCAGATCCAGGTATCTCACTGTCATTATGCCATATACAGTATATTAAAGGCAGATTAGTGCAGTCTGCTGCTTCAGAATTGACCATCATCATGAATGGGCAAATCTGTAGTGGACTGAGCCACCTGCAACCAAGAATGGTTAGGTAGTCCAATCTGGCCATGTGTGGTATGCTTTAGCTAACTGATCAAAATACCAGCAACTGTAGAAGAATTAATAATTAATTTAGGTCAAATATTTAATCACACATCTTCTCTGTTTTCCTATAGGAGTATGTTGAATATTATGGTGGTCCCGGAGTTCAGCACATTGCTCTTAACACATCGGACATTATTACTGCAGTGAGTACCCTGTTATACCTGTGCCCTAAACAGACATTTTACAGTACATATTTTTCATATTGTATACGCTGTAGAGATCTATGGATAATAACAGGCATATTTCTTCTACAGATCACCAACCTAAAAGAGAGGGGAATGGAATTCATGTCTATTCCATCCATCTATTACCAGACACTGAGGGAAAATCTGCAGACAGCTAAAATACAAGTTAAAGAAAATATCGACATTCTGGAGGTCAGTAGAAGCAAAGAGCAATGAAAGTCTCTTTGTACTATATCCCCATGTTTTGGTTTCATTTTGCTTTTCCTTCTCTTCAATCCTTCTTTAAGACATTTCCCCAAATGTACAGTCATGTGAAAAAGTAAGTACAGCCCATGGAAACTGCTAACTTTTTCATCATATCTGAGCAGACAAACATTAGATCCTGAAACAGTGCCTATGAATAAAGGTGATATTGTTGACTAAGAATGTAAGAAACAAATTGCCATTTCATTCAGATCAATAGAAAATAAAAAATCAATGGATGTAATGGTACACAAGTACCTCCTTGGCATTGGTATGGCCCCCTTTAGCAGAAATTACTTTTTAGAGGTAATTTCTATAACTGGGCATCAGCCTCTGACATTGACTCATTTCAAAGGGACTCATATTAAGGCTTTGACTAGTGCACCTCATAACCCTTATTTCTTCTGTTTGAGCCATTTTTAGGTGGATTTGCTGGTGTGCTTTGGATTATTATGGTATTGAAAGACCCATTTTTGGTTCTGCTTTAACTTTTCGCAGTTGGCCACACATTCTCATCAAGCATACTTTGATATGATGCAAAAATAATAGTTGACTCGATGACAGCAAGCTGCTCAGGCCCTGAAGCAACAAAGCAGCCCAAACCATAACCTTTCCACCACCATGCTGCACAGTTGTTATGAGGTTCTTCTAGAAATGCTGTCCTCAGTGTGCATGAAATATGTCTACCTTTGCAGTGACCAAACAGCTATCTTTCATTGATTAGTCTTTAGCACGTTGTTCCAGAAGGCCTAGTCTTTGCCTATATGTTCAATGATACACTGTCATCTTGTTCTAATGTTCTTTCTGGATAGCAAATGCTTTTTTTTCTTCAACACTACACTCAATCAGATTGAATTGGTGCAATCTTTCTGATTTTAGATACATGCATTTAGACCCCAAGTTTTGCACAAGTTAGCACTCGGTGATTCAATTTTGGGGTCCTTGGAGGCTTCTTGTAGCTTTAAATGGACACTACTTGGGTTACATATGCTGGGATGGCCAGTCCTGGACAATTAGCAGTTGTTTGTTTCTGAAACCAATAGAGCGCTCTATTGATGATGACACCACACACATCAACAGGGTCTTGTCCTGTATTAAGAAGGGGATGTATTGCAGGGACAAGTCTATAATTGTGCCACTATATAGATCGTTGGTTCGGCCACACCTGGAGTACGCGGTCCAGTTTTGGTCGCCGGTACTGAGAAGGGATGTCCTTGAACTGGAGAGAGTCCAGTGGAGGGCAACCAAACTAATTAGGGGAATGGAGGACCAGAGCTAAGAGACAAGGCTTCTGAACTTAAACATGTTCACGCTGGAAGTAAGGAGATTAAGGGGGATATGATTTTCATGTACAAGATGTTCAATGGTGACAGCAACATTGGCAACAGACTCTTTAAGATTAACTCCATTACAAAGACTAGAGGCCACCACCTAAAGTTGGTGGAAAACAAATTCCAGCACAAGGGGTGAAGGGGGTTCTTCACAGTAAGAGCGATTAGGGTCTGGAACTCACTGCCACCGGCAGTGGCAGTGATTTCAGCTAAGAGTGTAGAATTGTTCAAGAAACTTTTGGACGATTTCCTGAGGGACCGTATTATACAGGGGTACAAGTATCTCTAAGAATGAGATGATGCGTGGACCTATATGGGTTGGACTTGATGGACGTATGTCTTTACTCAACCCCAAATACTATGTAACTATGTAACAGCAAAGAGAACACCAGAACCATAGATGTCTGAGTGTTAAATAAGACAGGTTCCACCTGCATACTTCCTTAGGAGTTTGTAATCATTGGCGCTTACTCTGGAACACCCAATTCTAACTTCATGGATTTGAAGTGGTGGTAAATAATTTCCATATGACAAATCGGCATTTTCATTAATTTAGGTCATGAAAATGAATACACCATATCAATTGTATGTGTCATTTGAATGAAGGTCTACTGTTTGCCTATTCATATATCCTGAAAAAGTCAACAATTTCCATGGGATGTACGTACATTTTTACACAACACTGTATATTGGTCAATGGACAAGTGGGACTAATACTTCCCTGATGACTTTTTTTTCATGTTACTGTATTTGTTTCATTTGACTACTGCTGTTAGGATTGGCTCGTAGGCTCTTTACAATATGTCCTTGATGCAATCCCAGTATAGCAAGGGTAGGAATTTCCCAGGTCACACACAGGAGGGAGGCATGATCCAGTTCAATGCTTTCCCAAAAAAAGTTAAGATACTCCCAAAAACTGTGAAAAATAATGACATTGGTACTCAAACATTTCGGGCAATTTGTCCTTAAGGTCCTGGCCTCTATCAAGAAGAATTGTATTGCTTTTTTATATATGTTGCAATTGCAAAGATAACACGCATGTTATACTCTTAATGTACAACCTCATTACTAGGGTTGCACAGATACCAAGTACAGTACTCGGTACAAATACGAGTACAAGTACCGATACTTTTGAGCTCCAATACTACACTAGAGACAAATTCAAAAATTAGGAGGCAGCTGCCATTTGTAAGGAGCACATGGAGCTCCTGGGATTTGTACATCTCTGTTTTAATGTACGATTTTGTTTTTATAAATAAAGGGATGCACAGATACCAGTTTTGCGAGTACTGGTACTTGCCGAGTACCGTATTTTTCGCTCCATAAGACGCACTTTTTCCCCCCAAAAAATAAGAATGCGTCTTATGGAGCGAATCCCGACGCCCGAGACATGCAGTTTCGGGCACCGGGCGAGTAATGCTTTGTACATTTAGCTCTGCTAAAGCACAGCTAAATGTACAGTAGGAGCCAAAGCTCATTTAATACGAGTGATATAATCACTCGTATTAAAACCCAGCAGCGGCGGCGACGATCGAGATCACCATAGAGCAGATGAAGACGTTCTTCGTCTGCTCTGTGTGATCACTGGGACCGTGGCGCTGTAATCACAGCGCCACCTGTCTCAGCAGTCACTAACTGCAGCTTCTGTCACAGCTTCTGTCTCAGAAGCTGTGGCAGGAGCTACGGTCTTTCGAGTGCTCCATAAGGCTCACCGGACCTCCCTGCGTCCTATGGTCCGGTGCGTCTTATGGAACGCAAAATACGGTACTTACAAGTACGAGTACTGATACATTTTTGTTTATTGTCATGTGACAGTTTTTCTAAAACAAAACAGATAATGATTTCAGGACAGTGGTGGAGCGCCAGAGCCAGGTCCCAGCTGCAACCCCGGTAGTTCTCATGAAAATGCCAAGTATCTGCACTGGTACTCGAAAAGTATTTGTGCATCCCTACTCATTATATTTACGAACAACTATGTAGTGAAAGCACGTTACCTTCACAGTATATTCAGTTTGTAACCAATCAGGCAGGCTCTCATGCTACACAGTTTTTGCTAAATTAAAAGGAATTTGTACAATCAGATTGCAACGTGCATGGCCTGCTTTAGAGGCAAACAATTCAGATCTTTTCTTAGGAATCTGGATCTCCTCGGCAGAGTCTGTGGACCCTCCTGTAGGCTCTGGGATGAAGATTTAGCTGCGCTCTCTATTGGTGATAACACAATAGCAAGTTTGTTTAGCAGCATCCATGACATTTCTCTTAAATAACCTTTCAGGAGCTGAACATTCTGGTGGATTATGATGAAAAAGGTTATTTGCTGCAGATTTTTACAAAGCCAATCCAAGACAGGCCGACTCTATTTCTTGAAGTCATTCAGCGTAATAATCACCAGGTACGTGTGAGGACTTTGTTAGGAATGTTTGTTTAGGTTACAGTGCAGCACTTAAAGAGGAACTCCAGGAATCTAAAAAAATGATCCCTTGTAGAAGGGCTACACCCGCACTGTAAGGGTTAACAGCTCATTTTGGGCTAGGGCAGGGATGGCCAAACTGCGGCCCTCCAGCTGTGGTGGAACTACGAATCCCATGAGGCACAGACATGACTCCCGGAGAGAGATGCTTCATGGGATTTGTAGTTTCACCACAGCTGGAGGGCCGGAGTTTGGCCATCCCTGGTCTAGGGGCTCAAGTAAAAAAATAAATAAATATATACACACCTGATCCTCAGTCCCGCCTGGCTGCTGAACCGAACCCCGCAGCCTCTTCTCCCTCCAGACGCTGGTGTCATTATGTCTAATGCAGGTCCATTCATCTGCATTAGATTTGAGGACACCAAGGGACATACCACAGCCAGAGTAGAGGGGTCAGTGGTAAGTAGACCGAGGATCAGGTGAGTATATTTTCTATATTCTGGCCCCTAGACCAAAATGAGCTACCCCTGCACTGGAAGGGTTAATTTAAAAAAAACCTGGAGTTCCTCTTTGCGCTGATATTTTGGGCTCATATACATTACAATGCTGGGCTGCAATGGCATGGGAAAAAAACAACTTGTTTTCAGTGGGGCCTGTTATCACCAATGCTCTACTTTGATGTTTGTTGTCCAAAAATGCGACACGTTGCAGCTTATCGGTGAGCACTGCAACACCCATCATTGCATGCTATGTTGAAGCTATCTCCTGCTGTGACAAAGCTCACTGCAATGCAAGTAAAATGCATTCACATAAGCAGAAAATGAGACTTTGGGGGGCATCATGTATACAAACACCAATCAGTTTGACCACGATGCTTACTCCGTGTCTCAAGCAAGAATATAACAATTAGGGGTGAATTTCAAAAGCAGGGGTATGGTGAAGGGTGCCGCCTGTCACCCTTGATCTGCATACTGACTTTAGAGCCCCTTTTATGCCATATCCGCAAGAGTTGTAATATTCAGGGTATGCTCGTAGAGAAAACCCATCACCAGTGCGCTGCTTTTGTGGACGATCTTCTGTTTTTCTTCACTTCTCCGGAGACCACATTACCCAACCCTTCCCGAAAGAACTACATACATTTAGAGAACTGTCCAAGTTCAAAATGAATTACCACAAGTCTGCCATATGAAATATTTCTCTGCTGAAGGGAAAAGTGGATAGTTTGGTCCCACAAGTTTCTTTCCCCTGGATAACGGATCATATTCTCTACCTGGGAGTCAAGATTACACCTAGGCATGATCAACTTTTCTTGGCAAACTTTGCCCAGTTATTGCATTCCATCCGCATGGATTTTGAGACCTGGTCACGATCACACTTTACTTGGTTCAGGAAGAATGCCATTTTGAAAATTAAAATTTTCGATGCCTAGACGACACGTTGCTCCCTTTACAACTATTACTTGACATTGTCTGTATGTCTTATACCTTGAAAATCCAAAAAAACACATTGAGATGGAAAATGAACATTTTCAAACTCTCCCCGTTAACATACCTGCTTCATTCCTGCAGCTCCTGCTTATGGATTTTCTACATTTTCCTGGTCCCCGTCTCTTTCTCAATTGTCTTACAAATGCATGGTGCTTCCTAAGACTCAAGTAGATATAGCTTTTCCTGATCCTTGTCTCTACCACAAGGATTCCCATCTCTCCAGGATGATCTCTTGGTGTAGGAACGAGAAAAACAAACAATGGATAGCCCTAATACAGTCTCTCTCATCCATTCCTTTGAAGTATTTACCTTGGTTATCACCATAACACTAACTGCGCACCCACTTATTGGCCCCTCACTGAAGGTTTTGATTAAGACACCTGAATTGGGTTGTTTACAAAGCAAGCCTTCCCTCTTATCTCCAGTAATAGAACACCCCGATTTCATACCTGGTAGGGGAGACAGACATTTCCAGAGGCTTAGGTATAATGGGAACTTTAGGCTAGGTGATTTTGTAACTGGTGCTCATATCCTATCTAAAGATGAAATCAGGATGCTGGTTGACCCTCCACTGGATTGTGGAGGACCCAACAACTACACCACTTCCTGTCTAGTCTGCTTCCATAAAACAAGACTCTGCCCAATTTCTCTGCATTTGATCGCCTTTGCATTGGAGATGGTCCATCCAGGCATTCTCTCTCTTTCTGGCACACAAGATTTTAACCACCACTGAAGATTCTTTACTCCCACCCTTTCTTCTCAAGTGGAAACGGGACCTGAATTTGTTGTCATCTTCAGAACAACAAACCGATGTCTTATTTTTTTCTCATAGCTTTCTGCATGCAACAGAGGATCTAACTATAAATTGTTAACTCGTTGGTATCAAGTACCCTCGGTACTCCATAAAATTTGGCCTCCGGTCTCTAACCTTTGTTGGTGTTGTAATGCAGCTGAAGGGACCCTCGTGCACATATCCTAGTCCTGTTCCCGTTCCTAATTGAAAAACATTTGTACACGAGTCCAATCTTTGTGTCTGAGGCCTACGGGGGTTGGCTTTAAGGACAAACCAGTCTGTAGATTTCTCCTACCTCTCCTCTTCTCTGATATCTATTCTCTTAAATCTTAATGAGGCCTACAGGTGTTGGCTTTAAGGACGATCCAGTCTGTAGACTTCTCCTACCTCTCCTCTTCTCTGTTAGCTTAAATCTTAATCTAAGCTTTTTTCACTTTTTGATTACATTGCTAGTGTTTGACCTACCTGTGACATTTGTTGAATGTCTCTCTTTTTGGAAAATGCCAAAAACCCACCCCATGTCTCACGGGAGATGACGAACTAACCATTGATGCTATCCACGACTGATACCCTGTTGCTACTTCGTATTGTTCTTGATTTTTTTTAGTGTGGGATTATGTTTATTTGGAATGTAAACATTGTTGTTTTTGGATTTCTTCTGTTTTACATGTGGATAAATAAAGAATAAAAAAAAGAAGCAGGGGCATGGTGATAACATTAAATTGCCAGAACACTTTTGGGTGAATATCTGTTTAAAAGCACAAGTCTACTCCCCACTAAGGAATAAGTACTGTCTGAAAGGTGGCATGATAAATCTGCAGCAGGGATGAAGTCCATCAGCAGAATTTCCAGGGTCTGAATGTGCTAATAAATACTCAACCTACAGATTTCTCCATGCCAGCTTCTAGCCAATACTGATATGGGTAGACTTGCCCTCATATAGAGAATTTATTGTTAAGGATAGCTACATTAACTGTGCCAATGATTTTGTACTATTGCAGGGATTTGGAGCTGGGAACTTTAAATCACTCTTTGAAGCTATTGAACAGGATCAAGCTGCACGTGGAAACCTCACCATCCTTACTCCAAATGGGGAGCTGGAAAGCCTATAGGAACTATACAATTTAAATTAGTTTACAGTAACACCTGCCTAATATATTTTGTGGTCAATATAGTACATATTATTTGGTAAATATTCTTGCTTACTCTAGGACCAACATTTTCTCCAAGTTATTCCTATAGGTTATATTCAATGTATAATTTCTTCGGCGCCTTCCTGCATGAAGAGGGAGGAGGGTATATATGTGTGTATATAGTCACAGCTGTAATTTAAAAATGTTCTGCTATACTGAACTTACTGCTGCATGAGAACCATAATATTTTCTTTATAAGACACAAAAATATATTGGGAGTTTTGATCCTAATTAGTATCTTTAGTAAAGTGTATGCTATTATGCTTAGAGAACTCATAAGGCTCAATTCCATAAGCTGTAACATAATATTTGACGTAATGATTATTTGTAGCCATTTGACTGCCTTTCTCAGCTTTCGTTTTGGAAAATAACAGTCCTTATAATACAATTTAGTGTATTGGCCTTACTATCTGCTATAGTCTAGGCATGCAATCTATTGGATTGTTATATAAAATGGCCCATCTATGGTTGATCATCTTTGTCCTATAGAGAGCCATTTATCTATGGGTAATGCAAACTCCTATTATACATTATGTTAGAAATCAGGCGTGTACTGTGGCTATGAGACACAGGGGGGCAAAAACGTAGCAAATATTAAAAGATACACTCCAATAAAATGTACATTTTTTGTAATGTTCTTTTTTTAAACTATACTAGTGATTTTGGAACTTGTTTATTAATTCCTCCAGCACAAGTGTGCCCCAAGCTCAATTTACTCGAATGGAAAGTTCATACTCCGCTCACTTGGACAGCTAAAATGTCTGATTTGTCAAGGCTGAAGAGGGAGGTCATCGTGAATTTATATTGCAGTTATTTTTTGTCATTAAAAATAAAATAATGCATTTTTTAATGAAACTGAATTTGACTTGCTACCAGCCTGTGTAATCCTCTGACTTCTACTGCTGCCCCTTCCTCTCCTAGTCTCTACTGTCAATCTGGTGTGCTGCATGAACACATGCAGACGGTGAGCATGCTGTTAGCACAATAACAGGAGAGGACAGAGTGAGCAGAGAGATGACCTCCTCTCCTTCACTATCCAGTCAAAGGCTGGAGGCATGGAGATGGCCAATCTGTATAGAAAAGCAATATGTCAGCTACCTGCCTCTACTGCCCGAAAGTGCTATTCTCAGGAATGGATGGACACAGAAAACAAAGCATTTGGCAGGTAAACCAGGTCCCATATATTGAATTGTCCATTTGACTGCTTGACAGGACTTTCGCTTTAATACATTTTCATTAAAATGGTATCCTGTCAGCAGCTTTAAAGGGGTTCTAAACCCTCCCGTTTTTTTTGCCTATATCTACTGCTATTAAGCAATAGATATAGGCAAACAGTGTAAAAAAAAACAAAAACGCTAAAACAGCGGTTTAAACTTACCTTTTTTTCTTTGCGCGCTCCCGTCCGAGAAAACGAAACTGTACGTGGGGCTGCAAAGCATCTTGGGGCGGGCACATGCGCAGTTCGGATTTGTGGCCGGGAGACGAGCAGAGACGCAAGCTAAGTCTATGGACGCGTGCACCTGCATGCAGACACCGCTGGATCAGAGGGACAGAGCAGTCAGCGCTGGATTGGAGAGCCGCCGCACCGCTGGAGGGACAGATGAAAACATCATGAAAGAAGAGGAAGATCGGATTAAGAGACATCATTTAAGGTAAGTGCTGACATTAAAATGGGGGGGAGGGAAAAAAATATATCCTTTAATGTCACTTGATGCATTATTGACTACAGAGCTGCATTAGTGTCTTTTATATATCTGGCTAGAGTTTCAGCTTTAATCTATCAAACACAGCCACTAGATGTCCCTGCAGTATCATTTACTAGTACACATTTGATAACTGGAAAATTAAAACAACTTATGGATGGGGAAAAGGTTTTTTTTTTTAGTATTGCATTCTCACATGTACCAATCTACTGTTGTAATTGGTTAGGACAGCAAAGCATTTTCAGAAAACGGAGCAGAAACTCGGTCTATGAGGTTTCCATGCCTCTAAGGGTGTTCCCCCCACCCCACCAGGTCATAGGCTGGGTTCACACCATTTTCTGGTGTGGAACTGGACCATATCTGGAACATAGTGCATTGCATTTTTGCCGCGATTGGAATAAAATAAAATATATATATTTTTATTTTAGCTTAAAATGGTCTTACAGGTGCATTCCGTGCGTTTTCAATGCATGTTGATGTGTTCCAGTGCATTCCAGGACAAGCAGTATTTTTCTAGTCTGGTCTGGAACGGACTTTGCTGTTGGGAACAGAGGCCAGAAATAGCATAGGGATACATTGGGATGCATTTTGGGTCCAGAAACAGTTTGGTCTGGAGGTAATCTGGATGTGGTGTGAATGGGCCCTGAATCAGGAACAAATAAATTTTTTTTTTTTTTAGGGGGGGGGGGGGATTTTTTTTTTACTGTAATGTCACTTTAACTTCTCGGTTCTATGGTATACTGTACCTTTGTATTTCCATTAACACCTTCCTCCATTGGCAGAGCTATTTAGATTTGCTGTAAAGGACTAATTTCTTTATTGCAGTAATAGTCTACAGGATCCACATTCTAAACATTTAAGCCCTCTTCATATCTGTGCATTGTGGCTATATGCATTAATGCATGGATGTTTGTCCAATGATGCAGCATTCATTAGAATGGCACCCCAATACACGATTACAGTAGTGAGCAATGCACCTATTCTGCAGTGCAGCACAATGAACATGCTAAACATTGTGGTGTGCTGCAAGGAAAAAAAAAATTAAATACTGTTGGGGGATTTCAGGAGGGAAGAAGGGAGCTCTGGAGAGCAGAAGAGAGTCTATTGGAGTTGTATTTTAGCATGCATTGTACTAAGTCAGGCCACACATATTGACTGGGTTGCAAACACACAGTGGGGTCACACAGGAGGTGCGGCCCGCACCGGGTGACACCATTAGAGGGAGTGAAACCAAAATGAGTCATTTTGGTGTCACCCCCTCTGAAAAGTTGCACACTGTCATTGACCTGCAGGTATACGTGAGAGGAGGGGACACAGTGGATACCTTAGCGAGCCCAGTGAACGTCCCCTCCTCTATCTGCCGGCGTCCATCACCGAGATGGCCACTGGCAGTTAAGTTAGCATGCCATTATTTCGCGCATGCGTGATGACGTCCTGACACGTCCTGGGGGCGCCCCTGCAAACAAATGACAACAGTCCATAAAACACAAAATACCTTTTATTTTTTTTATACTTACCTGCAGTGGTTGTCAAGGTGGTCATGTGATGCCATCTTCTGTCCTCACCTGGCCGTGGTTGGTCCTAAATGATGCGGAGAGTGGCACTAACGTGACGCCCTGCTTTCACAGTCTGTCTTCAGTGTTCCATGCTGAATGACATGGGGCCTCATTCAACTTGGAAGACTATGGACATCTTGTGGTAAAAAGATAGTACTGTAGGGAACAGCTCCAAAAGGTTAGTACAGCCACTCCTCGCTTAATGACCTCCCTGTTTATGACCAAATCCCCAAATTGTCGGTATTGTACACTGTGCCATATACTAGAGCCGATTCCCTCTATTCCACACATAGCGACCAATCCACTTAACGACCTAGGAATGGAACCCGATAGTAAAGTGCAGAGTATCTGCATTGTAGTCTGAGCTTTTTTTTTGTCAGGTCTGCAAAATGTGAAATTTGGCTTTAATGCACCCCAATGACCTGCAAAGATTTAAATGGGTCCTTAACCTTAAACAGCACCAGTTATTGAACTAGATGATGCTACAAACCTATGTACGCAATGCAGGCCAGGATAACAGGCAACAAAACCTGTGCCTTAAAAACCTAAATCTTGTGATTGCTGGACTAAGCCTGCTACATCCACGCAGATGCTGGCTGATGTCTGCTTAATTTAGAACATGTCTCTTATCCTTGTTCTTGTTAACAAGACACATCTTCACATAATAAAATTCTTATCCCTACTAAAATGATGAGAAATCCATAAAATTAAAGCTTTTGCTTACGGGTTTTTTTTTATAAGTATATCCTGCACGACACTGGTCCATACCCCCCTCTGCCAATCCCTGCACTGGCTTCCACTCGGCCAAAGGATAAAATTAAAATCACTTACAAAGCCATCCACATCTCCGCCCCCGGATATATCTCAAACCTGGTCTCAAAGTATCACCCTAACCGTCCCTTCTGCTCTTCAAAAGACCTCCTTTCCAGCTCCCTCATCAACTCCTCCCATGCTCGCCTCCAGGACTTCTCTAGAGTCTCTCCCATCCTCTGGAACTCTTTACCCCAACCTGTCAGTCTATCTCCCATCCATACTGCCTTTAGGTGATCCCTTAAGACTCATCTCTTCAGGGAAGCCTATCCCACCTCAACCTAACCACTGAACCATCACATTCTCAAACAATTCATCCCCACACAGCTACCTCCTCATGTATCATTTCCCCCTCCCCTTTTAGATTGTACGCCCTCAGGGGCAGGGTCCTCCTTACCATCTTGTCTTGAATTGTAATGTCTTCTTTATATTGTAAAGCGCTGCCCAAACTGTTGGCACTATATAAATCCTGTATAATAATAATAATTTCTGTAATTTGTGTAGAGAACACACATATTCACACTTGAAAGAATACGCACTGACAACATATTTTCTGTAAGAAAAGTGAGTATATTTATGGTTTGCTTTATAAAAGTTACTATAATACAATGGTACAGAGTATTGAATTCACAAAAAATATGAACAGATATATACAGGCAAGACACACCCACAAAAAAAAACACTTTCTTCAAAACAAGGTACATATCCAAGGCAGTTTTATGCACAAAAAAATTCCCTAAATGTAGAAGTCCTTTAAAAAATAATTATATAGAACCCGCAAAATCTCTTTGGCAGAGATTCCAAAACAAAAGCTAAATGATGCTAATGAAAAAATAAGTTCTTTTATTGCAAAACCTGTCACTTGGCTTCTGGTTGATTTTTAATTTTTTTTGTCTTTTTTTGGTTTTTTTTTTTTTAGACTTTTGTGAATTAAAAATATCCTTATATACAAAATAATCCCACAAAACTTTCAGCAGTGTGCCATTAGATTTTATTTTTTTAAACAACCCCTTTAAAATATTCCTTATAGTGTTTTATTTTTCAACAAATACAACAATGGTATTTTTTTTTTCTATCTGACAAAGGAAACAAAAATATATATGCAGTTACTGAATAATCCAGTTGTGACTCGCTGCAATAGCCTTTGCAAATATTTTGCACGTGTTCCTGGCCATCTAATGATGAAGCCAAGCTGGTTTAAACACTCTTGCAATTAGAAAATTGTTGCACTGCTTCTGGAAGCAAGAGCATTAAATATGCTTTGTGCATACTACAATACATATTTAATTTGTTAATGCTTCTAAATTACACAGAACATGACAAAAAATATTTATACAGAATGTACATATTATAAAGCTTGACACAAGCTAAGATTTGCTACTTGTTCACTCCAATATACAATGCCATATCGCTCCTGGTTCCTTTTCAATATGCTAAAAGTTCCTTCTTGAGCTGAAAAGGGAAATGCTGGTCACTAAGTACGGAACACACAATCCCCTTGGCAGGTTCACTTTTTAACACATTGCATAGAAACCATTATGTCTTGAATTGTAACACAAAATTAGAATATTCACTTCAGTTATTTACACACTTTTTCAGACGCAAGAAATCGGCAAAGAAAAACCAAATCCATCTTGTTTCTACAAGAAACAAATCCTTAGAGATTGAAGTGAGACTTTGTACACAAGATGCAAAATTCTGGGTACATACTCTTCATTTATATATAGATATATATATATAGATATATACACACGCACACATATACATTTTTATTTTTTTTGTTTTCTTTTCAAACAAATGCACAGAAAATCCCCTGGATGAAAGAAAATAACAAATGTGTTTATCCAATTATTATAAGAATAGTTATTAGAATAAACTGCTATCTGAAAACAGAAGAGCTGGAATTGAAAAATGTTGTACAAAAAGGTTGCGAATGTAGAAAAATACAAATACTGGGGCTGAGCATTTATTTAAAAAAGAGAAAAAAAAAAAAAAAAAGGAATGCTATTTTATATACACTTGAAACCAACACGTGTACGTTTCTTAATTTACAATTCAGTATGGTAGGAATCAAGCATTCACATTTAACTATCAAAGCTCAATGCTTAAAGAGGTCCTGTCGCCAAGCCCTCCATGCTTTTTCACAACCACAGCAGGCGTTGTGCGATATGTAGAGAAAAGGAAAGGAAGAAAAAAGTGTAACAAACTTTCACTGTTACCACCATAGCCTTGGGGGAAAAAAAAAATAAGTTAATCCGCCTATCCCATCCATGCTGTTGATGCCCATTGCCATCTTCCAACAGGCCGGGGAGTGTAAACATCTGGGCATATACCAAAGGTCTGACTTCTCAAAGTGTCTGAAGGAACAACGGTTCTAAATGTACATATTAACCAATTTCTCTCTTTTCGGACAGATAATAAATAAGGTCATAAGCGAGAACAGAACAGATTTTGTTCGGTCATCTAGTATGAGATATAAAAAAAGACTAATGAAATATACTGGATGCTTGCCTATCATCTTAATATGCATTGCACTTCATCTCCGTTCTTAATGAAGAGCTCCAGACAAAGCTTATTAACCCTTGCAGAGGGGCTACCCCCGCACTGCAAGGGTTAACTGCGTGTTTGGTCTAGGGAGGAAAATAAAGTTATACCTGATCCCCCGATCTGGCAGGCTGTGACAACGCTTCTTCCTGTCGGCCTCCCCCTCCACTGCAGCGATGGCCTGTCCCTCAACAACCTCATGCCCTATACACAATGTATAGAATGTGATTAGACTGCTGCAGCAGAGAGGGAGCGTGGCTGGAAGAGCAAGCCGGTTCAGAGGATTGGGTGAGTAAAATTGTGTTATTTTCCTCCCTAGAGCAAAACGAGCAGTTACCCTTACAGTGCGGGGGTAGCCCCACTGCAAGGGTTAATAAAAGTTTTGCCCGGAGTTCTTCTTTAAATTATGTTTCAACCAGTTCTATGAGGTTATGTATAAACTTATAGACATTATTTCTACAGAGGTGAGGTGACACAGGTATGATTAGTGTTCTTGGTACAGTTCATGTGCAGCTTAAGGATGCGTTATTCAAACCTACAAGTGCATTCTATGCTGTTTGATCTGGTTTTATATTGGTCCAGTACCCAGATGGATGTCTTTACCTAGGAAGGGGCTGTGGGTTTAGATTTCCCATCAGAAAATATATGGTGGCAGCTTGTCTAACCTACAAATAAGGAAGCATTTTTACACCCTGCCTGCCTCTATAGGCTACTACGTATTCATTTGCAGGTTTGTCTGGCACTGTACCGAGACAGCAACAAGTGCTGGTGTTTAGGGTCACACTGGGCTTCTATAGCATGGCCATCGATTGAATGCATAGTGGCCAGACAAGTGGATAGATAGCAAGAGTTATTAAAATAAAGGCGAGCGCTAAATCGGGAAATGTAAAATCTGGGGAAATTCTCAATGCAGGTGCACCACATATACTGGGAAATATTCATTTATAGTTCTAATGTACAGCTCCTGATGAACAATAAAGCCTCGGAAGACACAAAGTCCACTCCAAGCTAAAGCCTATCTTTTAACAGTAGAGGGCAGCATGTAAGGGAAGAAAACTCAAGAAGTACGAGAGGATTTTTGGTTCATAATACTGAAAATCTTACGTTGAGTGGAGCTGTTCCTATGCATATTAGAAGCCCAGTAAGAGAAACAAACAGAAATATAAATCAAGGTTCTGCACTTGTATTAGAAATAGAAATCTGTTACTCTGAAAGGGTCAATGTTATGCTGACATGACTGAGCTTAAATCACAGAGAATTCACAGTGTGGAAGCTGTAAAAACCCTGCTAAGGTATAGAAATATTTAAACATCCAACTATCAGCCGCAGTAATATCCTGCCGTGTATTGCAGGTTGCGTGGCCTGTTAAGCAAACAATTCTTTCCTATGTATCCCCAGTATTGTTGTATGCTGGAACTCTACAGTGGAATAAATGATCATTTACTAGAAATCTGATCATGTGCTCTGCTTTGGCTGGTCCAAACTGACCACTGGGAAGAAGCTCCAATAAACATGGACGCATTTACAAGTGTGTGCGGTGTGAAGAGGACTACACGAGACCAAAAAAAAATGTAAAATATTAAACTGGTAACAATGGTATAATTTCACTGAATGGGCTTTTCCTTTATAAGATAATGTAAACATAACTTATGTTTGAGCTGCTCCTCACACAGACATAACCAATGTGCCCCTACAAAACATATCTACTGGCAAAAGTTAGAATTCAGGGCTTGGAGTGATGGATACACAGTTAAATATCCAGGTCCTACTAAAAACCTGTAGTTTGATGCTACTGTAATTAAATGCTAACGCTCTATCTGCTCCGTGTTTGTGTTAAACATACCTGGGGAAAAAATCTTCCTTTAGTGTATAGAGAATCGGACCCATGTAATGTGCACCATACTGACCGCAGAACTCACGCAAGTGAACAAAGCAATCTAAACTTGTCCGAGATGTAATTCCATGCTTTCAAAGGTTTAACGCCAGTGTTTATGGTACATGTTTAAGATAGGGATGCCTGCTGGGGATTATTTGGGTAGGGAATTTGACATTTACTGTAAAACATCTAAGAGAGACCGGACTACCTAAATCCTAAAAAAAAGATAGGCAATGCACTGCAAAGGGAAAAACCTTTTACCAAGGAAGAAGTTCCTTATTTTTTCCTTATCAAACTGTTGATTTCTCTTCTATATGGCTGGGATAATCTGCTAAGAAAATCAAACTGTATTTTTGTTTTCACGCCACTAAAGCAAATTCTTTGAAAACTTATTGCGTAATTGAACGGAACATAGGCTAGCATGATAATGACCCATTTAGTAAATTAGCACCACATCTCCAAATAGATGCAAGCCATCAACTGACAATCCCTGTACAAATGACAATCTATCTCCATACTACTATGTCACTCGTTGCTTCAGGGAACACAAGAGAAATGAGGAATACGTTTTGTTTTATCTGCACTACCAAAGTGGTTATAAAGGGAGAATTTACACCTATTTAAAAGGGGCAACTGAGCAGTAATGTAGAAAATTCTATGCCCCAAATAAAAGGAATTAATCTGCAGACTAAAGGAAAGCATGATGTCCACAAGAGCCCTTCATTGACAAATTGCAGTACTAGGACACCAAGATTCATTTCGTCAGTGGACTGTGCTAAAAAAAATGAATGCGTTGTACTCAAATTAGAAGGATAAGAGCTGCAATATTGTGAAAGATATATGCAAGCTGGAAGATCAATTGCCTAGAGCCCCACATCACAATTCCTTTTTTAAGGCAGATATACACTAATCAAGCCATCCCATTACTGTAATAACCTTGGTATTAAAAGCAACTTAACCTAATTCCTATAACAGAACAGTTACACAAAAGCACAATTTCAGTTGCATGGATCATTGTCTGGTCCATTACATGGGGATCTTTCAAACACATTCCTTTAATACTGGCAGCAGTGTATAGCTAAAATAAATACATTAAAAAAGGTCTGCCATATATGAAGGAAGCCATTGCAGACTTGACATTCATTAGAAAGCTACAAGGCAACGCTGCTCGTTAAAATGACACTAGACTGAGGAGTTAAATCTTAAAAATAGATTCATGTACCTTAACTAGTGACAAAGATGTGTCTTATTTGTGTATCACTCAGCCGTAAATCATCTCTGAATTGGTGCTGACACTGTCCTTCTGGAGGGGGGCTACTTTTGTTCCACATGGTCCCTGTGTGTGTTGTAAAGTAGCCACCGCTCCAAGCTCGCTCCTGTAATGGACTACAATCTCATGTTTAGTTTACTAATTTGTATTGAGATTGTAGTCTATCACAGGAATGAGTTTGAAGCGGTGGCTACTGTACAACACACACAGGAGAACAAACGCTGCCATACTGCAGAAGGAAGGACTGTGTCAGCACCAATTCAGAGATGATTTGAGGATCTACAGCCGAGTGATACACACATAAGATACATTTTAGTTAATAGGGTACTTGAATGCATTGTTAAGATATACCTCCTGATTTTAGTGTCACTTTAAACTTGGCATGCCTTAGTGAATCTAGCAATATGTTCTGGCAAGTTACAATGCAGCCTAAGGTCTCATGCACAAACATGAATAGATGCAGCTTGATGCCTGGTGCTCAGGCCATGTTGAGAAGCACATACACCACAACCCCCATCACATCTATAGTGAATGCAGGCTGCCGTGCACACACAACATGGAACTGAATTGTAGTGCATTACAGTAGAAACAGTTTGCTTATTCTGTGTCCGCTGTAACATAGGGTGCGGAAATCGCACCAGTATGCATCAGGCTGGTCTGCAAAAATGCATCTATTGGTCTGTGTGCATAACCCCACTATATACATGAAACAAATCCACATGATTCAAGATGAATGCATGATATGGTGTTGGCGCTACTGTACAAAAACATTAGTACTGAGCCTTAAATTAAAATGATTATAAAAAACTATTTCTGAGAATCTGAAGTGCAACTTGATCTACATTTTAAACATGAAAGCAGTCTAACTGTTGATTACGTGTTCATATAGAAGGGCATTTCAGCAGGTGCTTTGTAAACAAAGAATTAGGAATTGCTTTTTTCTTTTGGGACATTCACATGTAATTTATCCAGGTTATTGTTTGCTTATTTTTAAGAGAACTGTGACAGCTCAGTTGACCCTAATTTAGGGAGGGGAAGTGCCCTCCTATTCGCCCTGGACCATGGATGAGCTGCTGACCAGAAGGATTTATTTATTCTGGCTGCTGTCCCCTGGTCAATACACACCTGAAATACCCTTTTATATGAATCCTATCTGTGACAAAGCATGAGAAAATGCACATTCCATAGACAGAACAATAAATAAATAGGATGTGCCGTAAAAAAAGATGGTGTGGAGAGAAGAATGGTCTTTGTTGAATAAGAATAGTTATTAGTGACAACCCACAGGGGGGGGGACAAACGGGTCTCCTTGAAGTGGAGACTGTTCTGGAATCTTCAGGACCAATGCAAGCTAGCAGCATATATCCAAGTGCAGCTCATCACCCAATAAAGCCTGGAGCATGGATGGCATTAGGTTGTGCATAATGCACACCATTCATCTCTAGGGTGAACGCTGGCTGCAAAACACGGCATGAGTCAACAATGAAGGCCACTTCACCAAACACAGGGATGTACCTTTGTGCAGACAGTGTACAGTAAAATGTGCTGCAGCACTGCATGAGCATCACAGCATGCTTTGCATCAAATGAACGGGTGAATAGGCCACTAAGCTTTAATATGAACCAGTCAAACATTTTAAATTAAAAAAATAAATAAATAAAAATCCTGACTAAAAGAACACAGACCGCAGGATGCCTGGTATTACATTTGTTAGGGAGACCTGACTTCTAAGCCCTACCAGTTGCCATCTCCTTGTGCCACGTGAGTGCCTCACTGGCCAGTTGGGGCATTTTCATTGGACATGGAAATGGCGGCTAGCATGGTTTAGCCCTTCAGTCAGGTCCCTGTAAGAAAGTGAACTTAGTTGCAAAGGGGATGCTTTTCTAGCTTATAGAAGGGTAATAGCAGAATTCCTGGGGTATTTGCTCTTATGCTGGACTTTTACCTTTTAAAATATCTGACAGATTAATTTGACATCAATAGTGCTGAGGAATTCAGGGAGCAAAGGGCAGCTCAGCGCCCACATTTAGGAGCCTTACAGTAAATAGCAAATTGTCATCTAGCAAAAGTTTATCTTCAGAGAAAAGGGAAAAAAGAAGAATTCCCTTCAAGGAAAGCCAAAAGGTAACATCAGTCTTCCAATGGATACCATTACAGCATCTCCTCTTCATATTTAGGACAATCACCTGATAAGAAAACTAGCAGCATTTATGACAAAAAGGAAAAAAAGGTACCGTATTAGCTCCAACAAGAAACAAGGTTGGCTTAGAAAATGCTTTCTACTGGTATGTGTTTTCTTTGCCTCTCGATGACAGTCGCCTTTTTTCTTCGGGGTGAGGTGGAAAAGAAAAATAAACACGCACACAGAGCACCAGGATCCATACAATCAGAAGCAACGTCTTAACGTACATGTGCTCTTGTTGCTCAGAAGCCCAAGAGAAGTGCGAAACCATTCACTTTCAGAACTTTTTTTTTTTTTTTGGCAAAAGTGCAACTTACACCTAGATTCTGCAGTCCACTATAGCTGAAAGGTGCAAAGAAAAGACAATTGATTAATTCAGCGTCCCTCTGCAGTTCTCTGCTCCGCAAAGACAAGGGATCTTGACGTCCTCTATGGGGAACTTATAATCGTATGTAATCTCTTCATTCACATTGATATACTGTTTGGAGTAAATGACGATCTTCTTTTGGGACTCCACAGTGATGACCTTTGCGTAGCAATTGGGCTGCAAAATGGATGGTATGAGAAATGAGCACTTTGTAATTCAATGAGGCATATTAGATTGACAACTTTACATGTTAATCTGTCTCTCTCCATAGTTACTGTGAACTTGTAACCCACATAAGCCCAGACAGAACCACTCGATATACAGTACTAACCCTCAACATTGCTGAAAAAATAGATGACTAGCTTTATTCAATTAAAGAAATCATGGTACACAGTGGAAAGGCACGCTGCATTCTCCTGAATAAAAGCAGCTGAAAAATGTATAGGCCTTTATTATATTCAGGGTCATGGAGGGTTCATTTAATGAGAGGAACAGGTAAAAGGGCATCTGTATCTAAGCAATAAACATAATGCTGTGAAGGAGAAAATAAATAGAAGATAGATGTGGTCATTGGTTTCTCTAGTTGTATCTGCTCGCTTCCATAACAATTCTAGTAAACAGCAGAATATTAATGATGTCCAATCACAGCAACACAGTATTAATTAATGTGACAAATGTCAAATCTGAAGGATGTGTAAGGGTCATAGGAGTGGCAGGGGTAAATGCACCTCCACATACAAACTGATATTTTCACAAAGGGAACAAAGCATTTGCTGCACATACCACATCTACATATCAACTCAGATGGAAGGAATTGGCAGCAGGTTATTGTACTCCTGTGTTCCTGTCTATGGGCAGCATGTATTACAGACTGACCTGCCATTGTACATCAGAATGTTTGTGAGACATCAAATTTTCCCTCAACCTAATCTCATTATAGCTGCCATACATAGGGGAAGTTGCTTAAAAGTGAGACTAATGGTTTTTGGGACTTTTTTTATTATTTAGGTATTGAAAATTGGGTTTTAGATCTGTTTTATATACATATGAGCACAGTAGAAGTTGTCTTCTTTGAGATATGTTGTGTCTGAGTGAAACTTCAGATGAAGCTGTATGGATGGGAATGTGGAGTCATTATGAATGTCACTTTCATTCGGTAAACAAGATATCTCAAAGAGATAGGGCAATGTGTGTGTCTAAAAATGCCAATTGCATCCTCCTATGGCAGACCCTGGTAACACTCCATCGAGTAGCTAATGCAGCTCTGGAATTTAGTTTAGGCATTTCAAGCTTTGAGGTGCACCAAAGATCTCAATGCATTCATGGTAGTAGGGAAGGTGCTACACAGGAAAACACAGAAACAAGCCTAAAGCTACCATCAAATGGCGTTTACCTAGAAAGGGAGGCAGGGACTTATTTTTACCCTTCCAAAGTACCCTAAACCCTCATAACCAACAGTACCATGGCCAGTGTCAACATTCCCTCTTTTGTAGAATATCATTTTCTCAAAGAACTACCAGTGCACGTGAAGCAAAGTACATTGTACTGTTATGAACTGTGCAAACCACAAATTTTATTCTACAGACCTGTATTTGGAAATTGACAAACGAATGTATTTTAAAATGATCTATTAGCTACTGTGACTCTCAGCCACAGTCCTTGGCTGAATGACCTAAATTGGCATGGTGCAGCTATCCAGGGTAATGATTCCGCTACATGGCTCACGTGGTCTTTTTCAGGTCCCAAAGCCACTTACCCCTTGTTAATCAAAACTATATCATAGATAGGTTTGTTTGGGGACGTTATCAATACACTTTTATTAAATGCAACCTGTAATTTGAATTTGTGAACTCTTAGATCTACCCATTAAGGTGCCAATTAATGTGTGGATTTGTCTAGTTTAGGCCTCTGTCTTGTTCAACGTTAGTGACTAGTTAACATACAAATGAGAACTTACATTGCAGCTGTGGTTAATAAATCGAGCAAAATTCCCACACTTTGTGGCATCGATGATGGTGTCATGGTCCACCCTGAACATATAACTGCTCCCAATCCCTTCATCTTCATATCGCTTTTCCCGCATGTCTGCAATGACCTAATAAAAATAAAGATAAAATTATATTGTATAGATAATAATTCAAACCTGGACCAGTCAATTGCTAACAGAAACATCTTACCAGCAGACAAACTTACCTGCCGAATGTTTTGTCCCACATATTCAATAACCATCTCATCTGCAGCAATTGGCTCCATAGCAAAAAGGCCCCAGTCGTGAATATGGCTCTTGGAGAAACGCAATTTCTTTCTGCGGAACTAAAAATATCATTTGTTGATATAAACGTTCATAGTTTTCAGTCATCAAGACGTTTAAATACACAATTTAAAATTACTATCAAAATGAGAAATTACGTTAAAAGTCTAATTCCACGTCCACACAGGGACAAAGAAAAAAAACAACATAAAAACAAAAAAACTCCTTTTAGTAGTCTTAGGCAGGGCTAGAACTTCTGTCAGGTTTTCATTGCTGTTCTGGTGACAACCATTCCCATCATTTCCTGTCCAGTGTCATAGGGACAGTAAGTGAGGAGTAATCTACCCAAAGAGGTTCACAAACTCTATCTAGAACTTAGAGAAGGTTATGGCTGCATTAGTGCTTAGCTGTGCCCCTTCTTGTCACGTAACTCCATCAAATAAGACTGCCACTTGACACTGTACATGCCTTGGTAGCTATTTATAGCTCTTGCATATAAAAGTACCTTTCTTTTAGGTTTATTAGCGCTGCATATTATGTAAGCATACAACTGCTTTAGATGCATTATGGATATTTAAAACACAACAAACATCTAACTCTTCCATTAGAGGGCCAATACTGAGGATATTGACAAAATATTTGCTCTTCAGGAAAAGCTGGGAAGACTTTATGTGAAACAAAAAAATAGTGTTGTCATACCTTCAGCTGATTAAATTTGAGCAAATCGCTATCACAGCTTCCAGTAAAAGAAGAAAGCAGTCGCCGTTGTTCTGATCTTCTTTCCGAGCCTGCTCGGGTGGAGGTATGAGGCTGAGCAGGAATACTCTTCCCCTAGACAGTAAAACAGAGTTGTCATTGACTAGCGTTTAGGCAGCTAACCTGCTGAATGAGTGAACATGTACACATGTCTTTGTCACTCGTTACATTTTTCATACAATCAGGGTATAGAAGTTAGAAGATATAGGGGCATCAAATACATGTTACAACCCGTTGCTAAGGCCAAGGGACCTGTTTTGACTTCACTCAAACTTTTATCTGCATGCTTGTTTTGGGGTCTGAGAATCCAGTATTGAAGTCAAATACAGCAAACCAGCATTTTCAAATAGTCCTTAGTAATGGAATCCTTTTTTTTATTTATTTCTGCCACTGAAATTATCCTGTTGAAGTAATGTACTCAGAGAATGGAATCGGTCAGAAAAACCTGTAACCCTTAAATACAACAGCCACTTAAAACATTTTCTGGATTTGTAGTCATTGTAAGTACCTGTAGGACTGCACTCAGAAATGCGGTTTCTAGGAACGTTAATTTATAACTATAAATTGTACAAGTGTCCTACTTATGCAGCCACTGCATTTTTCCTATGTCCTATGTAAGATTTACTGTGTAAAGCATTTCTATTTTGATAAAGAGCAACAAGGATCACCTACCTGGGTATCATTTATAGGCTCTTCAGTCAAAGAGCGATTATTAATGAGGTATTTAGCCTTGTCTTTGTTATCAATTTTATAATAGCCCTCACTACGAGCACAGCCTGTAAGATGCTCCCGTAGTCCATCATCCCGTTTCTTCTTTTTGGGGGAAAAAACACTGGTAGGTGAAGAAATGTTAAGGATCATGCATTGAAACATTTTTCCCAAAAAATACACCAGCTCATATATAAGAATATTCCAAAGGATTACGCAAATTCTCTCGCATACATAGACTATGCATAGACGTACACAGACAAAGACTCCTTTATAGAAACCCTATGTATATATACCATGGGGTTGATTTACTAAAGGCAAATAGACTGTTCACTTTGCATGGGAATTTGAACTTTACAGAGGAAGTTTCCCCTTAGCTTAGTGAATGTGATAAATTTTCACTTTGCCAATACCACCAAACCAAGCGCAAGGAAAAAAAACAAATCCCCCCCTCCCCCCCAAAGAACAGCACTGCACATGATTGGATTATGGGAATCACTAGAGTTTCACCTCATTCACTAAGCTAAGGGGAAACTTCACCTGCAAAGAGCAAAATCCCTTGCAAAGAAAACAGCCCAATTGCTTTTAGTAAATCAACCCCTATGCCTCCTGTATATAAACTGAATCAGTGTTTTCCACAGCAACCAATCCAGTTAAGCTAGAAACATGATAAACATGACATACAGTACATATCAGTGATAGATACTTGACACGTTGCACGCAGCTAAAATGTTTATACATCTGGAGTAGGTAACATACATTTCTTAATCTTAATAGGTTTTCCTTTGAAGTCTACACAATCATAAAAAAGACACATTAATGTAGCTCTGCATTTATTTATAAATTATGAAATTATAGTTTTAGTGCAACTAGTGTATGTACCTGAATCTGACCTGGAATCAACTGCTTGCAATGCCCTATACAGCAGCACTGAGACTGGGGGAGGGAGGAGCAGATATGCTGCATCAAATGTCCTAATAAGAAATATGCCAATAGGAGGAGTGAGCGGCGTGAACAGAGATGAGCTACTGCTCTTTCACTCTCCATTCTGTAGGCTGGGGGTGAAGAGAGGACACCACTATATACACTATATAAGTAGTGTCATCTACCTAGCTGTGCTCTATGAGGGCACTGTGTAAATCTCAGGAATCAATTTAAAGCTGAGGGTGTACCTCCTGAGGTACTATGTACCACATTCCATCAATTGTGGATTCACATTCATAATCTTATCAGATCTATAATCCTTTGGAGTTTGAGATACCTGGGAGGCCTTTCACAATACAAACATTTTAAACCTTACGAAATATGAAAGCCTACGGACTAAACATATTTTCTTAGCCACAAGAAAGACGACTGCTTAGCCTTTCGACAACCCACCCTAACGGGGAAGTTGAGGAAAGAATCACGGGTACCATGATTAATGAGATAGGTACGGCTACCCTGAATTACACAATTTTTTTTGTAAACAATATGGTCCCTTTGAGTGAAATATCTCAAATTCAATGGGCACTGCTGTGCTTTCGACTTGGGTCCCTTTTATTTCTCCCTCCCCAATCCCTCCCTTCTTCTATTAAGATCATTGGTTACTCTCCTTTTCCTTTCTCCTCTCCACTTATACCTCTACACCCATGCTCTGATATATCGGCCGTCGAAACATATCGGCCGAAAATGGCACTTTTGGCATACTGCCGAAAGAGCCATGTTTCGGCCGATACATCGGCACATCCCTGGTTTCTTTTCTCCCCGCTGGGCGCTGTTCCAGCGGGGAGAAAAGAAAGTGACAGCCGGCCGAGCGCTGCAGGACGAGAGCGCTGTGAACGGCCGGCGTCTCTCCTCCCACACCGATCAGCCGCCTATCACAGTCCGGCAGAGCGGTGTGGGGGCGGAGACAGCGCTGTCACAGGAGGCTGAGCTCTCCTCTCTACACCGCTCGATCAGCCTCCTGTGACAGCGTGTCAGAGAGAAAAGCAATGTACACACACTCAGTGATCAGTGATCGCTGAGTGTGTGTACATAATTCAGAATATGTTATGTTAACTATATCCTCAATCATGAATGAATGGGAGTGATCTACATCACCCCCATTCATTCATAATTGTGGTTATAGTAAACAAACAATGTACTCATGTTATCAATGAACAGGAAGACTCAGAGGATTCCTGTTCATTGAGAACAGGGAACACAGAAAAAGAGATTGAGGACTTTCAATCTCTTTTTTTATTTTAAAAGGGAAATATCAGGGGTCTGTTTAGACCCCTAATATTTCCCCAAAGCCCCTAAAAGTAAAGTAAAAAATATTTAATAAAAAATGAATAAATAAAAATGAATATAAAAAATGTAAAAAGTTTATAAAAAATAAAATAAAAAACATTTTCGGTATCGGTTTCGGTCTGACATTTTTTTTTAATTTCGGTTTCGTTTCGGTTTTAAAATGTCCATTTCGGTGCACCTCTACTCTCTACCCTTTATTTCAGGTCATATAGTTGTGTTTTGACATTCTTATGAGCCCACTGGTACATGCACATGATATTTGCTCTGTATTCATGTCACACAAGGACCCATAGTGTCCCCAGCAGTCAATTTGATATGTAGCCTTCTTTTTCCAGAATGCATATCTTGACTACTTTAGTTCATTGTGTTGTATGCATTCAATTTTGCTGTTTTTCTTTACAATGTTTCTCCTATGTTTATAAATAGAAATACCTAATACAAATTTGTACCAGGAATGCACACTGTTTTAACTAACTTCAATGAAAAACAAGTCAAAGGAATATAAAATGCAGTATAGAGGACGTTTTCGTAATGCAGCAAGTAGGGTATACGTTTTACCTGTGTAGTAAAATGCACGACAACCAGTCCTAAAAGCTCCCTCTTTATAGTGATAAATGACCACAGTACCTTTTAATGCCCCACCTCAATATCACAGACTAATATAATTGTAGAAAAGGATATGAGGATGGTAGACCCAAAGAGTGTCATTAAGCCAGTCCATGCCATTGTCTTGTTGTAGCAGCCTATCATAAGTGATGCACAAGTATTTGACATCCTCTTCATCTATTCCGCCATTCCATATGTCATATAGAATGGTCATCTCCTCAAACTCTGACCGAGGCTTGAAGAGAGATCGGGGTGGAGAAAATTCAGGAGAAGGAATAGCGGATATCTCACCAAATCTCTTCTTAAGCCTCCAGTTAGGTTTTTTCAATTTGGTAAAGTCTTCTCCTTCCCTTCGCTCCTCCTTCCATTGGTTCTCAAGTTCCTTTAATGGAACTTTCTGATTTATGGCTTCATAAACTGTCAAATTAGGGTGCTCCTCGTTCCTAAAATCTAATGGAACAGCTGCTGGATCTTTAATTCCACAGACTTCATTAGCTTGATCAAACACACCTTTACCTAGGGCAATTTCTGTTAATGCAGCCAAAGGAAGGGTTTCTGAGTTTTTGTCAACATTATCTTCTATTGCAAGTGCAGAAGGAGGAGGCTTTTTGGTCCGCCCAGACTTCCTTTTACTTGAAGGAGGAAGAGTAGGCGAGGGTGCAGATTCCTCAGTGGAAGGCAGCTGCATTTTAGAGAGCTCACATTCACTCTCTTCACTTAATAGTTTATCTTCTGAAAGGTACGTTGGCATTTCAGATGATTCCAGATCATCACCAGTTAAACTAATATCCTTCTGAAGATCCCCTCTTGGGGGGCTAGCAAATGGGATGGGTGAAGGAACACTATTCATGATTATGGAAGCACTGGGTGGTTCTTTAAAGGACTTTTCATCGGGCTCATCAACTGAGGGCTTCTTGTTAGAGGGATGGCAGGGAAACATAGCATTAGATTCAGGGAAGGTTGGGGTAAAGTTAAAATCTCTTCCAGGAGTCCTTGGAATGCCACTGTTTATTATACCAGGGGATTGAGAAAGGTAGGAAAATGGGCTTCCAGGAATGTGGGGGGAAGTTAGGTTCAAACTGTTACCTGTGAGAGGAGCATCACTACCAGGTGTGGCAGGAACAGTATCAGTACTCTGTGACTTTGCAAGGTGTGATGATTTGACAGAGAATTCTCTGCCAGGAGTTCGTGGTAACTCTTCCTCAGACAGCATTTTTGTGACTGCTAAATGCCCACAGTTCTTTTCATGGTGGACTGTTGGCTCCTCGTCTTTATGGGGGAACAACGGAAGTGCAGTAGGAGCCACTTTGGGGACAGCTGGTAGAGGGACCTCAGAATCCAAATGTACAGCTGTGTCTCGTCCAGGTGTGCGAGGATAGAGCACCTCTTCTTCTGCAACAAAGAGGGGTAATTTAGCTGGTATTTGCCGAGTATCTGAAGAAATCTCTTCAGGTTTAAGAACGAAGCTGGATTCGCCAAAAGCCCCAGTGGGTGTTACAGGACGAGTAGCCACATTCTCCTGAGCCTCTTCATTTGGGATGTCTAGGACTGGCTCTAGGCGGAGTTCTACATAAACTTCAGAAGGATCTTCTGCAATAGCTAAAATAAATAATATATATTTATAAATGTTTGTCATAATGTCAAGTGCAAATCATAGAAAACAAACACATTTTAAGCAGATTATAATGAGCACATCAGGACAAAATCTTGGTAAGGTTTTATGGCTGCACTATGACACAGGAAGGAGGGCGATGCTGGCACTAGGTAAGGGCGCCCCCTGCTCGCTCACCACCGGAGTCAAGTAGGACACAAAGGACAGCTGCTTGGGGGAACTTCCACCCACCAGCATGTCCGGGCGCTGCGCTCAGCTCACTGCCAGGTGCTCCCTCTACAGCAGATACACCAGCATTCACTTGGTGACCAGGGTGCCGGCCAGTCAGGAAGCTGGGCAGCGAGTCATTACCCGTCCCCTGCTGGCTTTCTGATTGGCCAGAATGCCAGCTCCATGCTTCCTCATCACCTGGTGAGGAGGGAGCATAGAGAGGGCTTCCCAGATAATCAGGAAACTAGGCAGCAAGTCATTACACGCCGACTGGCTTCCTTAATGGGATAACCGGTATCGGTGAGTACCGAAAAAACCTGCATCAGTGCATCCCTTAGTAGCAATTATGTAGCTATGACATCATAACTGTGCAGAGAATAGAGGTGTTGAGGGAACCCAGTAAGTCCATCCACTACAGACTGCCTGTGGAAACCTACAGGCAGATGGAAATCAGACCAATCACCCTGCACAAGGAGAGACAATAGTGACTGTTTTTCATTACAGGAAGCTCCAGCATAGAGGCATAGTGCAAGAATAGTTTTATGCTGGATTACTACACAGATCTAGAACAAATACACAAAGAACACCAAGGGTTAAGAATGCACATGCCTTTTATATTTAGACAATATTTGTTTTCCTTGGAGTTCAGGTTTAAAAGTAAATGAAGAAAAAATGCAAAAAAAAATCTGAAATCGACCGGTTAGTGTTTTCTATCAAAGTACTGACCTAATAAGATCAAATAACTATCAATCCCATTAAATACAAGTTGTCTATCTGTACAATCCCCAGCCAGTCAAAAGTGAAATCTCTTTAAAGTTTTCCATAACTCACTTTTGAACAATACAACCACACACACACTTTCAGAAGCGGTACCTTGGTTTGATGGTGATGGAGCTTTCTCAATAACCTTCTTAATGTCATCTTCCACGGGTTTTTCTGGTAGCACTTCTCCCACAGTGTCCTGTTCCAATACACTTTTTGAATCCACAGCTGCCGTATCCAGGCCTCTATCTCCCAGAGCTGATACTTCTTCAATTGTTGATGGTGTTAAGTCTTCCATGGCTTCCCCTTCTTCAGTTCTTTGCTCTTCTTCAGCTAAGGTCTTAGCTGGACTACTCTGAATAGACATATCATCGTCCCTGTAAATTTCTGCATCATCCTCAAGTTCTACATCTACATCCTCATCTTGATCTACCAGAAATTTTAATTCTTCCTCCTCCGAGTCATCCTCCTCTTCATCTCCTTCAGAATCAGAACTGGATTCATACTCTGAAGACTCTTCACTTTCATCTGAGGAATCTGCTTCAACTTTAGAGGAAGTTACGCTGATGGCATCTTCTAGAGAAGAGAGAGAAAGTACATTTGTTACAATTGTTACATAATGTTTCTAAATAAGCATGAGGAAAAAGTGAACAGGTTGTCCAAAAAACCTCTTTCCACTTACTCACTGAGGGGGTATTAATTTAGCATATATATATATAAAAAAAAAAAAAGTCAAAATCTTAGTAGTAATATAAAATATGACACTCTTCCTTGCCTC
>NW_017306281.1:862761-870829 GCF_000935625.1 Nanorana parkeri | reverse complement strand
TGTGTACTGTGCAGTACAAAAAAAAAAAAGTAGGTTTTATTACACATACCTGTATAACCATTTCTAATGAACTATGTCAATGTACAGAAACTCATCGTATATCTATTTTCAATTTTACATTTCTCAGCTAATTAACCCCTTCGTGACTGACTTGGAATATAACATGGGTGCAAAAAATGAAAAAAGGGCCTCAGTCATGAAGGGGTTAAGGAATTGCACTAATAAAAAAAGAAAAAGAAAAACACAAACTGTTTCACAAAGTAAGGAAAGGGCAGGAGGAGCCATTTTGGGGACACCTGGTAGAGGGACCTCAAAATACAAATATGCAGCTGTGTCTTGCAAGGGGCACTTAGTTTGTGTTAACTTCTTTTTGCTAAACATGCGAGTTGATTGTTGCTAGGGATTATAGGGCAGCGTAACACTCAGCTGTAATTCCTCAACTCAAGAGTTAAATCTTAAAAATCCATTCAAGTACCTTAACTATTAACAAAAATGTATCTTATTTGTGTATCACTCAGCTGTAGATCCTTAAATCATCTCTGCTATGGTGCTGACACTGTCCTTCCTTCTGGAGGGGGGCTACTTTGTTCCCCATGGTGTCTGTGTGTGTTGTAAAGTAGCTACCGCTCCAAGCTCACTCCTGTGATGGACTAAAATCTCACTTTTAGTTTACTCATTTGTATCGAAATATTATACCATCATGGGAGCAAGCTAGGATCGGTGGCTACTAGGGATGCACCGATACACATACTAGTATCGGTACCGGTGCCGAGCATTTGAGCGAGTACGAGTACGCCGATACCTAGCCCGATACTTGAGCTTCCGGCACCAGGATGCTGGGCAGCAAGTCATTACACGCTGCCCGGCTTTCCGATTGGCTGGGATGCCGTCTCCATGCTCCCTCGTCATTTGTGTAATGACTCACTTCCTGGTTGGTCTGGAAGCTGGCCAATCAGGAAGCCGGGCACTGTGTAATGACGCGGTGCCCGGCTTTCTGATTGGCCGGGAAGCCAGCTTCATGCTCCCTCGTCATTACACTGCGCCCAGCTTCCTGATTGGCCACAAAGCCGGCTCCATGCTTTCTCGTCACCTAGTGATGAGAAGCATGGAGACGGCTTCCCTGCTAATCGGGAAGCCGGGTGGTGAGTCTTTACATGCCGCCCGGCTTCCCAGCTAATCAGGAAGCCAGGTGACGAGTCATTACAAGCTGCCTGGCTTCCTTAAAGGCACTTCCAGTATCGGTATTCGATATCGGCGAGTACCGGAAAAAATATCGCTACTCGTACTCGATACCGAAAAAGTAGTAGCCACCGATCCTAGCTCATTCCTGTGATGGAATACAATCTCAATACAAATTAGTAAACTAAACATGAGATTGTAGTCCATCACAGGAGCGAGCTTGGATCGGTGGCTACATTACAACACACAGAGGCACCATGGGGAACAAAAGTAATCACCCTCCAGAAGGAAGGACTGTGTCAGCACCAATTCAGAGATGATTTGAAGAAATAAGATATATTTTTGTTAATATTTGAGGTACTTGAATGCATTTTTAAGATTTAACTCCTGAGTTTAGTTGCGCTTTAAAGGATGCAAGAAATATGTAATGAAAAATAATTCCAACACTAGGTGGCAGTGCTGGGAAGAAAAAAAAAATACTCAAAATATTAAATATTCTAAGGGGTCCAAAAAAATGCAAAGCTATTCGTCCAGCAAAACTGCGTGTACATTCACTCTGTGCAGGTTAACCAGCTGTTGCAAAAATGGACCAAATTGAATATTCTTCGGGTATTTTCTCTTCTGGTAGAATGTTTATAAAGCAGAAGTAAACTTAAAAAATTTAAAACCGGATAGAAGTAGATTTTTTTTTCTTTTGCCTTAGAGACATGTAAAGTCTTTTCTGTCAAAAAAAGTCAGTTTCTCACCTCTAGCAGTTTTTATCACTTGTGTACACTGTGCAGTGTACTACCCCGGGTCAGTCTGTAATGTCCTCAGAGGCAGTCCAATGAATGAAGAGAACAATGGGGGACCTGGAAGGAACTAGACGGCATCGGCAGTGTACGGAGCAGCAACTGACAGCCTAGATCAGTCAGCGCTTGAGGCAAATGTGCAAATACGCTGTCCATACTTGCACATTATGGGAAGAGTTCACCATTCCATTGCAACTTTACTTCTGCTTTATGAATATAAATAACTAGAGGTGCACCGAAATGGAAATTTAAAAACCGAAATAAAAAAATTGTCAGGCCGAAACCGAAATTTTTTTTATTTTAATTTTTTTCAAATATTTTATTTTATTTTTTATAAACTTTTTACATTTTTTATATTTAATTTTTATTTATTAATTAATTTTTTTATTAAATATTTTTATTTTTTACTTTACGTTTAGGGGCTTCGGGGAAATATTGGGGGTCTAAACAGATCCCTGATATTTCCCTTTTAAAATAGAAAAAGAGATTGAGGACACAAAGTCCTCTATTTCTTTTTCTGTATCCCCTGTTATCAATGAACAGGAATCCTCTATACTGAGTGTTCCTGTTCATTCATAACATGAGGACAGAGCATGTTTACTACAACTACATCTATGAATGAACAGGAGGTGAGGTAGATCACTCCCATTGATTCATAATTGAGGATATAGTTAACATACCATCTCCTCAATTATCTACAAATACTCAGCGATCACTGATCGCTGAGTGTTTGTAGCTTGCTCTCCTCTCTGACACGCTGTCACAGGAGGCTGAGCGAGCGGTGTAGAGAGGACAGCTCGGCCTGTCTCCGCCCACACACCGCTCTGCCGGACTGTGATAGGAGGCTGAGCGGTGTGGGAGGAGACGCCGGCTGCTCACAGCGCTCTCCTCCTGCAGCACTCGGCCAACTATCATAGTTTCCTTCCTCCCCGCTGGGACACAGAGCAGCGCCCAGCGGGGAGGAAAGAAAGAATGGATGCACCGCTCTATCGGCAGGAAAATGGCACTTTCGGCACTATGCCAAAAGTGCCATTTTCGGGCGATATGTTTCGGCGGCAGATATATCGGTGCATCCCTATAAATAACATAAAATCAACTGACTCTTTCACTTGCAAATAAAATGAGCAGCAGTACAATATGAATAGCCTTCTCAATTCTGATAATATCGGTCTTACTGTGTTACAAGTAGATATATAATCACAATTGTGTTGTAAATAAGAATATTTATATAAACTAGTGCTGCCGATTGTCTTTGGCAGACAGAAACAATTTTGAAAAAAATAACAGAAGAAGTAAATATTCTCACTGTTCTGACAATGTGTAGAGTCAGGAGGCTGCAGGGATGTCAGAGCAGCAATTCGATTTCTTTTTCTATCTTCCAAAGGCAATCATCAGCACCAGTTTATCGAATTATCATTTACAACACTTCCGCACAGAACAAATGTTCATGCATCTGAGCTGGATGTTTAGATACGTGTGCAGTTTTTTTGTATATAAATAGACCCCTTAAAGTGCATATAAACCTGAAAACAAATAATTTAGTAAAGTTTAGCAGTCCTTACATGAGGTGCATGCTTTACATTACTTTTTTTTAACTTTATTTTGACCCAGTAATCCTATGAATAACACTTCCTGTGCTATGCCCATCACTCCATTGAATCAATAGAAGGAGCCATGGCTGTCCCCAGGCTGCACTTGCCTGCCTTTGCTCATCCCCCATTTCATGGGGGTTGATGGGATTTGCAGTTTACATAAGAAGGATAAGTGTGTTTTCGTTTCTAGTTCTACTCATGGGAAGAGACAAGGCCACAGCATTTCTGGCAAGATTAACAGGAATTTTCTGTACTTGCTAAAAATCTTTTCACTCTAAAAAATGGAAACTAATGCAGCCACCACATCTAAAGACTGCTCAAGCTGCAATATAATATTTTACAACATTGTAAACTAGTATGTTTTCAGGTACTGGGGATCACAAGGAGAACTTCCTCTGTGTTGATACCCCCTCATATGTCAGGGAGTAGGCCGATAGTGGGAAGGGGAGACACAGGAATCAACAAAGAACCCTGATACTTAAACACCAAAGATGTAGAAAGAAAGAAAAAAGAAAGTTCTGCAAATACCATCATCTGAGTCTTGATCATCATCCTCCTTCCCGCTGATCTCATCATCGGACTCAGATGATGACGATGATGACTGGTCATCTTCAATAAAACGCTGTTCCTAGGAATAAAAAGAAAAACATATCTTATAAATACATCGAAAACAGTAGAATGATGGGCTTTACTAAAAAGCTGTCATTTTGTGTCATACCAATACAAACAAAAGAAATAAACATGAGAACGCCTAAAGATTTTTAATTGCAACAATTTTCTGCTCAAAGTGGTGCATTATCTGACAGAAATGCAGGGGTGCCAATATGTTTCACATTCTCAAATAATTCATCCCCTCACAGCTACCTCCTCATGTATCATTTCCCCTCCTCTTTTAGATTGTAAGCCCTCAGGGGCAGGGCTGTCCTTACCATCGTGTCTTGAATTGTATTATGATTGTAATGTCTACCTTATATTGTAAAGCACTGCACAAACTGTTGGCGCTATATAAATACTATGTAATAATAATAATAATAATGTTTGGCCATGACTGTGTGTGTACATACATATGTACAAATACACAAACCTGAAATAAATCAGCTTTAGAAACTTTCATATAACAAAAAAGGTGCTGCATTGATTGCCTTAAAAAAACAAAAACCCCAAACCTAAAGCTTTATTAATTACAGTTAAACCCTCCTAACCATGTCAAATATCAGCCCTGTGTTCATGCAGGACATAGGTTATCTTCCATGGGGATCTTACAGCTTGACACTGCGCTCTACCAAGAAGATAATCCAAGTAAAAAGAAGCACACACATCTAGCCTTTACAGCTAAGGCTTATGTTTACTGTAATCAAAATACAAAAAAAAGGAGTATTTTTAAACAGCCAATGGTTACTTGGCACCAGTAATGTTTCATATTTTAATACAAGGCATGAGTAGCAGAACATCCTACAAAATGTGGCTATGTTATGCAGAATGAATAAAACAGGGGTAGCCAAACTCTGACCCACTAGTTGTGGTGAAACTACAAATCCCATGATGCATCTCTTTCCGGGAGTCATGTCTGTGGCTGTGAGAATCTTGCAATGCCTCATGGGATTTGTATTTCCACCACAGCTGGAGGGCCGGAGTTTGGCTACCCCAGGAATAAAGCATTGAAATCGGAAACACACAATAGCACAAGTCAACTGGCCTCGCAGCGATGTGCTATACTATATCTTGCAACTATACAATACAGACACTTACTTTACTGGACAAAGCTCCAACTGAGTGCTCTTCCTGCTCTTCATCTTTCTCAGAAGAGGTGTCTTCTTTATCTGAGTTCTCCTGTTCTCCATCGCTTTCCGCTTCTTCTCCCTCGCTGGCTAGAGGTCTTGCTGGCTTCCTGTGGACATTCACAGGGTCTGCATCTTTCTTGGATGGATCTGATGATGTGTCCAGCGCATCCCTGTCACGCTCACACTCTACAAAATTCAAGCCAAATTCAAATTGATTCCTTGCACATAACCTCATACTGCAGTAAGCACTTCACTTGCATCAGTGGTCACTATGAGGACACCGCAATCAGGATTCCTTAGGTGGGTGACAACTAAACTGTAAATGCTGACTTCAAATACTAAAACCACAATCTGAGGCGGAGAGGTGTTTTTAGATTTAATACTACATAGCTCACACATCCCTGTCAAATGTTCGTTCAGTTGAATTGAAAACACAACTTATTAAAAAATGACTGCAGATCACCACTACAAAAAGCAAATCAATGTAACATGAATAAACTAATCAAGATTTGTCGCATATTAAGCTGCGGATTATTCTTTGAGCTGCATGTCACCAAAAACATCTATGTGCCTTCGATTCAAAACATAAGAGTGAGAAGAGCTATTTCTTTTGATGAGCTTAGAGATCATTTTAAACAATACTGTCCAATGGCATCTTTCTTGTAAAGTTCTGCAGACTACACAAGTAGCAATAATAATTCAAGTGCTGTTAATACATTGCCTCTGACAACTGTGCACATCTTAATGTGATCACAAACCTTCATCTTCCTCATCTACTGAAGGCGATGGACGAATTCTCTTCTGTTCTCCCCCAAGTGCAGTTTCAGGCGGTTCTTTCCTCTTCACCTTTATGAATTAAACAAAGTTTACTTACTCCAATTTACAGAACCTTAGGGACAGTACACATTTAACGTTCTATATACTCAGCTCTAAAGTTTAATGAAATAAATAAGAATGAATGCATAAACTACCATAGTGTTAATTTTAATCACGAGTTTGTTATTTTATCTCATTACAGCTTTCATATCCAAAAAATAAAGATCAATTTGGTGTGGAATTTGTATTTTTCCAAGTGACATTTAAAGTGACATTAAAGGCTAAAACTTTTTTCCACCCCCCCAATGTTAATGTCAGCACTTATCTTAAATGATGTCTCTTAATCCGATCTACTTCTTTCCTGTCCTTTTCAGCCTTCTTTCCAGCGCTGCTGCGGGTCTCCGATCCAGCGCTGACTCCTCTCTGCTTGCTGGCACTTCCTGTCCCACGGTGTCTACATGCGGGTGCACACGTCCATAGACTTACCTTGCGTCTCTCCTCGTCTCCCGGCCGAAAACCGAACTGCGCATGCGCCCGCCCCAAGATGCTTTGCTGCCACCTGAGCATTTTTGGATTTTCGGGCGGGAGCGCGCGGCTAAGACAGGGGTAAGTTTGAACCGCTTTTAAAAAAAAACTTTTTGCATATATCTACTACTTGCTAGCAGTAGATATATGGAAACAAAAACCCGGAGGGTTTAGAAACCCTTTAATTATTGAAATCCCCTTGCTCTCTACAACCAATACCTCACTGAATCTCACTGTTGCTGCCAACCAGAAGGCAGCAATATGTTTAGCAGAAAACAGTGGTATAATTTTTATGTAAATAATTAGTCAATAGAAAAAAATATGGAATTTGATCTATAATTCAACTAGTGATGCATGGCAATAAAATTCTCCACACGATATGCTTTCATGAATTGGCACTATTGTGTAAATATGCTACGTCAACATTAGATGAATAATTTTTTTGAAGAAGACCGGAAGCTATTGTATGTCCATTACACAATACAAGGCAAATTAGAAGTGAAATACCTACTATGCTCAGGAGGGTAGGGGCCTAGAAAGTAATATATGCACTTTGTTTAAAGTCGGGGTACTCAAACACCCTAGACAGGGCATTAATAAAAGTAGTGATAGAGCCGTTCATCTGCAGATCTGACACCCAGAAAGATGTACTCACCCCTGTTCAACTACATCTGGCTCTATGACAACAAACTGAGTTACAGCAAATGAAGTGAAATTCCTAATGCAATATGGAAGTAGAACTTGCCTGGTTCAAAACTGGTCAGATATTAAATGTAAAGGAAAGGACACTTAACACGGGGATTGACAAATTAATATGGCACTCATAAGTCCACTCTGTCCAATCCAGAAATATGTTTTAGGAGCCACCTCCGTTGACAACGGCTAGAGAAAACCTCAAACGTTAGGCACCCGCTGTCATTTTTTAAGAAGCATTGGCTACCTGGCTCCTGTGATTCGGAAGGTCATAATTCTAACATAATTTCAACATATTAATGCTTCAATTTCTCTTTAGCAAGATGTCTATTTCAACAAACACTGTTTAAAAAAACCTCTTTAAAGACACCCCTGCAAAAAAAAAAAAAAGAAGAGGTATTACACTTGGCTATTCAGTGGCCTGCAACATCCCTACAGAAAACCGGCATCCGACAAACTTAAGAGTGTTGAATGCTAAAAGTCTTGCAGAGGCTTCAGCACCGAAAGGGAGGGGAGAGACATGGGCTACTGGAGAGGCGAGTATAATCATTATTCTATCTCAGGGGAGTACCATAAACATATGCTTTAGAGGTCTCTTTAAAAAGAGGACTATTCATAGTATAAAATCATATATTGATTCAATAGAAATGTATAAAAATTATGTATTTGGTAAATGCAAATATTAATATGC
>NW_017306281.1:777515-862737 GCF_000935625.1 Nanorana parkeri | reverse complement strand
AAAAATCCCAGTCCTTCTCCCTTGTTCCAGCTTTCTAGCAGACTTGATGTTATTTGTGTTATTTGGTCCCTTGCCTTTGGTTTCTCTTCATCTTTGTTATCCCCAGATTTTACAGGAGTCAGAGACTGCTATTAATGACAAAACAGAAGATTAAATCAGCAATTCTGGATTCAATTCATGGATGTAAAGCACATGTACAGTAAACCATACATAAGGATATTAGATGTGTTTAGGATATCGTCTGCACCAACAAAATTATATATATATATATATATACATATACATACATACACACACTATAAAATACTAACCTTTGCTTGACGCTCCTTCTTATCCCACCACTCATCAAATGCCCGGAATGCCACCACTTCAACCATTTTTCGGTTCAAATCTCTTTTCATGATAGCTTTAAGTTCTTTAACAATGACTTGCAGCACTCCATCCACTGTGGCCTTGTGTGGATCCTCCTTCTTGTGTTCGTAGCCTGGTGGTGGCACAGAAGGATCGAATTTTGGAAAGGGCGGCCAAGGCTGACCTCGTCCAAGGTAAGAGGACATGGCAACAGGGCGATATGGATGCTGGTTACCAAATTGCATGGAATTCCCCATGAAGTGGTGGTAAGGGTAAAGGTTTTGTCCTTGCATCATGCGGCTGAGCATCTGAGTCTGCATCTGAAAGGACATAGGCATTCCTCCCCACTGATTACCAAGGGCACTCATCATGTCACCTTGCATTGTGGGGAACATGCCTTGATGGTGATAAGGTGGAGGGTGCAACATATGCGGTGGGGGTACTCCGGGTGGAGCAGGTAATGGTGGAGGGGGTACTGTAACTGAAGGATGAGTTGGTGGAGGAGGTGGGGGAAGAGGTGGTGGCATGGGGAATCCAGGCTGTGGGGGAGGAGGAGGAGGTGGTGGTGGTAGTGGAGGAAATCCAGGAGGTAGGATAGAAATGACTGAGGTCATAACGCCAGAATTGGTGACAGCTGAATTCACAACAATGGATTTGGCACATTCTTCAGTAGTGATAGGGGAGGTGTTCATTTCATCATCTGAAATCTCCATGTCCTCTCCTGAAGAAGGATGACCCTGTATAAACAGAGAGACCACGATGAGTGAAATGTTTTTAGAAAGAGGATATACATTTTTTTTTTTTTTAAACCCAGATCTGTTAACAAAATTAATACTTCTGTCAAATTCAGTACACTTAAATGGAATCTTCATTCATTGTAAAAGTCTTACATTTTATTTAAAAAAACAAGTTCCATGCACTGGGAATCTTGGCAGAATCCAGTGTATGCTGTCCCACAGGGAAATGAGAGACATAGATCATTAATAATCATGCATGAAATGTATAGGTCACTGTGGGAGTTATAATCCTCCAGTTTTTACAGGTCATGCTGGTCTTGGTTAGCTTGGAGAGCTTATCCTCTCATTGATTTTATTTTAGCATCCATTCAGCAAAAGGTTGCCGGCTCACATAAGGGTAGATACTATAGGGAGAATCTACAGATCTGTATAGTCATGAAAATATGACATAAAAACAAACTTACAACCTAGAAAGCTTATTTAAAGTATATGTTCCCGTTATAACAACATCTCTATTGAAGGTACACTACAGTATCCTTCAAGTCAACAATGAAATTATGTAATCTGTGTGACCTTTAGCACCTGGCCTGCAACTCCACTAAAACTAATAATTCAGAAGTGCTTGTGCTGCAATGAAGCACATTGTGCTGCTGATAGCAACACTGAAATGATGTTGTGTTTAAGAAAATAAAGATTGTTCCTATTACAAACATGAAGACACGCCAACACAATGTGCTGCAATATTTGAGGCCTGGTTCACGCCTAGGCGTTTTGAGTGTTTCTGGAGGGATTTTTTCTTCTGCGTGATTTTGCACATTTTTGCTTTTAAAAACGTGCCTTTCTCCCAGCATAGAGATGTCTATGGGACCAAAACAGTGCGTCATCCGCCTGAAAATAGCTCCTGCATCTTTTCGCACAACAGGTGCTTTCCTACACACGATGCAACGCTAAGGTGTGAACAGTCACCATTGACTTGCATGACAATTTGTGTTTTGCGCTTTCTCGCACGAATAGATCGGCGTGGAAAAATGCTCAGATGTGAACCAGGCCTACGGGTATATTTATAAACAATTTGCAGAGCCATTCCCCCTGAGAATCTCTGTGGATGTTCGCTCTGTCTAAATAGAGACAAAACAAATGTTGTATATTTTCTATTCAGGTCGAATGTAACATTCAGAAAATACAGCATTATGGCTACTAGATGGAGCAACAAAAAGAAAACATTTTCTAGTTTGCCCAGTGGTCAGTTTTAAAAAACAGGCAATGTTACAGTAGAGAATAAAATAACTAGTCTAAGTATGTTGTAAAAAATAGCATTCTTACAATGCATTATATCGTAAATGGAATCACCGATTGTGGAAAGGAGAAGTAGGGAATATGAGGCATGCTTAAAATACTTAGGTTCCATTCACAGCTCTGTGATGCGGGAGTGCATGCATTGCCGACATGATCCCGCATTGCACGCTGCATTGTTAGGTACGCTGCAGTGCCATTATTTCTTATTAGCACCCCAATGCACCTAGCCATCGCCTGTGGGCTGTATCGCACCACACTGCAAGGTAACCCGTTATCATTTGATATAATTTAAGAAACAAAAAAGTGCATGCACCACCATTTAGCTGTGGTAGGCATTCCATTTGAATAAATAGGCTGCCTTTCCCCTGGGGCACTACAATGCACCCCCCTGCTTCATCCCTGTGATGCCATGAACGCAAAAGGTAAGAACAAAGGCTTAGATCTTTTTTTTTCTAGGGAGTACCCCTCATATCCCCGGGCTGCATGTGGCTTTTAAAAGGAGAACTATGAGGCGAGTGAAAATCACTCACCTCATAGTTCTAGTGAACCTGTGACAATTAAACTGTCACAGGTCGGCTCATTAGATCGGGAAGTGAGCGAACACATACCGTTGCTCGCCCACTTCTCGATCTATCTCTGCAGAAGAGAGCCGCGACTGTCACTCACGGCTCCATGCAGGGTTTCCCCCCCCCCCCCCCCCTGTCCGATCCTCCAGCGCTGACTGGCGGAACGGACGGGGCGGTTACAGCTGGCTCTGCCCCAAATAGGCAGAGCCAGCTGTCAATCACGCAGCCGGGTGGCTCTCGACAGTAAAGTCGGGATCCGTCCCAGCTGCGCCGTCTCAGTATACCGCGAGCTGGAGCTTTGGGTGATGGGAGGATGCTAGTTTGTGTCCTCCCATTACCCTTAGGAGAACTATGGGGAAAAGCCCTAACCCCATAGTTCTCCTTTAAACCTATGTAGCTCCCTTAATATTTATTAATCACACTCCCTCCATGCGTCTTTGTAAGTTTTCACTTAACCGTCCAACATAAAAGTAAACATCTCAAGGAAATATGGGGGCGGTGCATCTGTTCTTTCTCTCCTCCCTGTTGGGCGCTGCTCTGTGTCCCAGCTGGGAGGAGAGATACGGTCAGCCAAGCACTGCGGGAGGAGAGCACTGTGAGCGGCCAGCTTCTCTCCTCCCCGAACCGCTCAACCTCCTGTCACAGAACGGCAGAGCGGTGTGTGGGCAGAGACAACTCGCGCTGTCACAGGAGGCTCAGCTCCGCTCGCTCATCCTCCTGTGACAGCGTGTCAGAAAGGAGAGTGAGAGTATGTTTACTATATTCTCAATTATGAATGAATGGGAAGTGCTCTACATCACTTTCTGTTCATTCATGATTGTGGTTATAGTAACCATAGTCTGTCCTCATATTATGAATGAACAGGAACACTCAGTATAGGGGATTCCTGTTAATTTATAACAGGGGATGCAGAAAAAGAGATGCTTTTTCTATTTAAAAAAGGGAAATATCAGGGGTCTGTTTAGCCCCAATATATACTCCAAATATTTCCCCCAAAGCCCCTAAAAGTAAAATAAAAAAATACAAATATTGAATAAAAATAAAATATAAAAAATTTAAAAGTTTATAAAAAAATTAAAATAAAATATAACATTTTTTGAAAAAGTTAAAATAAAAAACCTTTTCAGTTTCGGCCTGACTTTTTTCATTTCGGTTTCGTTGTTGAAATTTTCATTTCGGTGCACCTCTACTGCTGACCTTCTAAAAATGCTAGCTGTCTGGCTGTTATGCTGATCACCTGGCTTTATTACTTTAAGAGACACTGACCAAGAACAAGCATGTAAAGTCAAAAGACCCCATCTGCTTTCTTGCTCTTATGTGTAAGTGACTCAAAGTAACGAAACAAGAAAGAGAGCCCAGCAACCAGCATTTGTAGAATGAGAAATCAGTGATGGCAAACTCCATGTTTCCAAGTTTCCCTTAAGAGCCTACAATTTACATAATGAGAACACATTAACATGCAGGGTGAATAATAATTTGGGTGATAGATTTTCACAGTATTCCTCTGTTTCATTTAAGAAGGGGGGTGGGGGAAGTCATCTTCCATAGGATTCCAAAACAGTGAAGTGGAACTGTACCTACATTTCTCAGAGCAGGTGCAAAGCTGAAAATAAGAAATAGAAATTGATGACATCACCTGTTATTCATTCCCTGAAATCTAACGTTTCACCATAGACTTCTGTTACCAGAGAGCAGCTGGTCTCTTTTATCCTCAGTCAACAGAGACACACAAAAGCATTGTACCCTTGCTGTAATTGCACAAAGCAGGGAAGCTGTGAAACAACCTGTGAATATACAGCGACAGCAACAACTATTTCACGCTGTGTAAAATAATCCATATTAAAAGATCCAATTGTACATTTTATAAAAACGAGAGAAAGGGATAACTTTACTGTTGCCTACAGCAACCAGATATTGGCTTTCTTCTTACCAATGGCTCCCACCAGTTCAGTAGGCAGCTCCTGATCATGTGATCACTGAGACTGACTGTGTACTGGCTGTTATAGTGATCACATGATTGGGTGCCCGTCCCACTGGCTCCAGATTTTAAACAGCGGGAACTGTTGGTGACAGTGCACTTACAGTGCTGGAGACACCAACTTAGCGAACGCCGAGCAAAATACAGCAGTACTAGTTGCACACACATGTGGCAGCACAACGTTACAGCAAGCCAACATACTAGTTTTCTATAGGTAACTCCTGGCAGGTTGTCATTGCTGGCTGGTTCTATAATGGGTAGCTTCACCCTCTCTCTTTGTCTTGGTGTACATGGTCACTGACACAAGAATGACAGAAAACCCACAAAGATCAAGACCTTCTAATGGGGCACCTGTTACAGTAACAACGGTAGACTACCCCTTACATTGTATAGATTTACACCGACTTCCTGTTGTATCTCCAGGATAGGAAGTAAAGGGAAATATCCTTAACAAGACAGCAAATACAAACTGAAAAGTGTTTATGTTTTCAAAAAACATCAAAGGACATCACAAAAATATAGAAGCAAATAAGAAATACTGTATTGCAATCCCTGCCTCGGCCCAAAAAAAAGATCCCCCACTGGGTAAGTCCCAAAACCCTGGAAGGTACTCCTAAAACAGGTCAAAAAGTAATCATCATTTTTTTCTTCATTGTTTATGTCACGGATTTTGTAATAACTGAAAGTTATAGATCGTTTATGCAGTGTAAATAAATACATCCTCTAGGCAACTAGAGAAGGTTGGAGTCTGGAGACAAAATGATGTCCACAGTTGGATGATGTAGATTAATTATTGTTCTAAGTGTCAGGGGAAGCTTGATAAGGGTTTCTGTAGTATAGTAAGGCCTCATGCACATGGGAATCCCAGGTGTGTCTGTACAGCTAATCATTCCATGTACGATTATATGGGGACAGCCACAGATAGATGCAGCCACTGTGCCTGTTCAAGTGAATGACAGGCTGACAGCAGCTGCATCTGTCTGTGGCTGTCCCCATATAATCGTACATGGAACGATTACCTGCAGATTGTGACAGATACTTGTCCATGGATGCAAACAGATTGAGTCATTGACACAGAACAAGTATGCAAAAAGTCAATATGAACTCTTCCTACTTGAAGCCTGAGAATCAGCATGATAGCCAGACATCTAGCATTTGAAAAGTGGGTCTTACAAAATATTTTCTTTAGAGTCAGGGTAAAACTGACCGCACGTTATAATCGGAATATGCCAAATTACAAGCTTGCTGTACGGTTTTAAAATGAACTGCAGACACTGCATAAAATGAGTCTTAAGATGACCATACTTATAACAATCCTATTGTACAATCACCTTTAGAGCTACATATGAAGTAGTATGCATGTGGCCAGGGGCGTATTTACCGTGAGGCAAACAAGGCGTTTGCCTGGAGCGACACTTTGCAGGGGACCTGCATTTTTCGCCCCCCATGCAAAGAGGAAAGCTGGGGACGAACAAGGCGCCGGGCGCACAAGATCAAGCAGCGTCGGCTGCCTTAACAGGTGGCTGCTAACGGGGCCTGGCAGTGAGCTGGCGGGTGTATGAGGAGGCGTGGCCGGGGCCGAGGGAGAAGCGGCCTGGCCGTCGGAGGCTGCGGTGCCGCTCCAAGAAGATTCGGCGGCTGCAGAAAGACGCGGACCTGGGCCGGTGGAGGCTGCAGATGGGATGGCGGCTCCAAGAAGCAACGCGGCTGCAGATGGGATGGGACCAAGATAGACACGGCCCCGGTCGGCGGAAGCTGCGGGCGGCTCAAGTAAGATGCAGGCTGGAAGCAAGATGCAGAATGGAAGCAGGCTGGGGAGCTGCAGGTAAGAAGAGCAGCATGTGTGCAGGGAAAGGGACCCTCCACAGCCCATAATAGATCATGCACAGCCCACCTTAAAGTCTCTGTGCAAGGTCTATGGTGGGCTCTGGGGGGTCTCTGGTGGGGTTTGCAGGAACTCAGATGGGCACTGCAAGGTCTATGGTGGTCTCAGCCTGACATCCTGCAGTGCCCACCAGAGATCCTTTACAGCCCACTTGAGACCCCGGCTTCCCTGCAACACTAAGGCCTCATTCACACTGCTTAAGGCTGTGGCGCGCTGCCTTCGCGAGCAGTGTGTCATGTAATTTTCTCCTCGGCACCTCAGCTTGCAAGAGCTCGCGTAGCTGAGCGTGCCGAGATGAAATATTTCATCTTCAGCCAATCGGCTCGTGCTTATAAACCGGCGTGTTGCGATGCGATGTCTGGCTGGTTGTTATGCAGGAGCCGACTGGCTGAAGGTGCAGTCAATCATGTGCCTGCACTCAGCTCACACACAGCACGCAAAGCTCCGTGCCGGACAGCTTTCAGAGTTGGCCCATAAACATCCGTACTGGTGCGGGTGTCCATGCTCGGACGCAGATAGGATCCATCCTGTCTGTGTACGAGTACGGACATCCACACGGACGTGCTGTTCAGGTGAGCGTACAGCTGAGTCCTCCCATAGAGAAGAACAGGCTGCTGCGTACAAATCACACGTAGCACCTGTCCTTCCCGGGTGCACGTCCCACGGATCTGTATGAGCCGACTCTTAGCAGTGTGAATAAGGCCTAAAAGCGCAATCTGTCAGACACTGTATCCAGCGACTTTAAAGAATACGCAAAATGTCTTGTTAGATGGGGGGGGGTGCCGAGTTTCGTTTTGCCTAGGGCAGCACGAAACCTAAATACACCACTGCATGTAGCCCTGCAAGTAAACACTAACGTGCACTACCTGGCACTAAAACATTACAACTTTGGTTCTTTACCTTAGCAAGACCATGGCCCGGTACATTCTTCCAGGTGCAGGTGCAATTTTTGGTGCACTGTGTTACATTGACAGCCTATTTAAATGAATGGGCTGGCTTAACACAACAAACATTAACGTGCAACATACGGTAATACACATCGGCCTGTGTTGAACACACTGAAAAGGGATCACCCTGGTGTGAATGAAGCCTTAATGTTTCTAAGGTTTGGAAAGCAGGTCTAAATATAAAATGAGGTGGAAAGGCAAACACGTAGTACTGGCTGCCAGTGCCAAGCAGGAAGAAGGAATGCCAGAGAAAGCTGGAGTTGTTTTTACAAAGTGCTTTTCCACCATATTCAGTCCTGCTTTCAAAAGTTTAGAAACTTTCAGCATTTGCAGCTGGAGTGATCCCCTCCTCTCCCTGGCTAAAACTCTCAGGGCTTAACTCCAGTCCTGGCTGCTGCGACTGTGGCTGCGTGTCTGCCACCCGAGTCTCACCCGGCGGAGAGGCTGCACTGGGTGCCAGTGTCTGTTCTGCGTCCTCTCCCTGGATCCTTGGATGGTAGAACCTCAACTGTAAGCAAAATTTGGCATCATATGATCAGAAATCTACCCCACTCCTCGTGCTGGACCAAGACACTAAAAAATGTCTCTGAATCCAACAGCTGCTGGGCTGTGTGGTTTGCACCTCTGACAGGAGCCATGCCCTAGCAACTAGAGAACCACTGCACTAAAACATACATAGTTGAAGTTACAGAAAGGGAAACTGACATGAGATATATGATTGCAACATAAATTAAATAGATTTAAAAAGTACATATATTATTTTTCAAGGCAAAATTATTAGGAAATGGTAATCCAGGGTTGCTCTGTCTGTGTACAGAATGGCCTCAGAAGCTTCATTCCCATGTGATTAGCTCACCAATTCACCTGCTTAGGGCTTGTTTCAGGCATCCCCAGCACTGTCCTGGGTTTTGGCAGTCATCTACAGTCAGATCCTAGCCAAAGTACTGTGTTTTTGGAGGGATGCTGTTTTTTTTTTTTTTTTTTTTTTACATTTCCATATTCTAGGTTTAAATACTACAGCAATTCTATCCTACTAGGGTGAACTCCTACACCCCATAAAAGCAAGTTAGAAGCCATTCTTTTGTTAAAGAATGCTGCAATTCACTTGTTTCTGAGCCAACATGTACGCAATCCCTTATAAATGGTTCTTTCCAAAGTAGGTGGGGGCTGAATATACCTTATTTACTCAAGACTTATAGACCTATTGAACTATTGGCTATAGCAAGTCAAGCCATGAAATACAGAAGTAACAATAGACATGGACAAAAGTGGTAAGAAAAATGAAAGTAAGGCAAAAGCCCACAGATAACTATTGTAGTTGCTGGCAGATTCCATAGCAATAATAATAATAGGTGAACATCGAGAATTTAAACTGATGTTTATTGGATATCAAAAATGACTACAAATCACAGAACAGCCAAATGCATGTATGGAAAATCCCTCCAGTTGAGGAATATGGCCATCCATTGGTTTAGAATAGGTAAAACTTGCTAGAACGGCTATGCACACTTGGTAAAGCAGTTTGACATTTGTTTTCAGTTAACAATCCAATAGACACTTTTAGATGTTCACTGAAAAAACTGTAAATGCATTTATTAGGAAGAGCAATTTTTACATAATTCATCTAAGAGTATATTAATCAAGTGCATAATTATTGACCAAATCTTTTTTATATACTTCAGGTTGATTCCTGAGCAGCTTACCTCATCCATCTTTTCCGATGTAGGGGTTTCATCACCTGCCATGTGTTCCTTCAATTCTGTACTATCCACTTTCCTGCAAGATTGACTCAGTTGTTCAATGGGAGTTGTTGACCTTGAGTTCTGGCAGAGAGATGCAGTGCCGGGTATTGGCTCATCATCATCAGAATCCGGCAGTGGGGTTGGGCTTATATCCTCTAAGCCAGTGCTGGAAGGTCTAGAGGAAGGTGTAACATCCTGATACTGAGAGTTTGAACTATAAGGAGGGATTGGTGAAAGTTGAGAAGAAGAGGATGATATAGGACTTCCTTGCATCATCACTTCATTGTCCGAGTTTGGTTCATTTAGGAAACGTAAATTCGTTCTTTGCTCTTTTAAAAGCATTTCGATTCTGGAGTCTAAACTATCGTGCTTCATTTCTGACTCCAAAGTAGGTGTTCCAGGAGAGTTCCGACTCTCAGGGGTCCGAGCACGGGATGCAGGTTTATGCTCTATGAGGCACTCAGGCTCTGGTGGCGGAGGCTCTTCTGGTTTCTCCTTAACTGGTACAAAGTCAATATTTATAGAGCTACACATGCCATCAGAAAAAGGCTCTAGTGGCAGTGGTGGAGCTGTTCTCCTGTAATCAACTTCTCGTGATGTCTGAGGAAAAGAAGTCTCATCATGATGGGAGAAAACTGAAGATGCCTGGTATGGGGAAAAGGCTGACTTACTAAAGTTCAAACCAGATTGACTCAAGGGCGGTGTATGTGAAAACTGTGGAGTCTCTGGTTGAGATCTGGTAGCATTAAAAGTCTGCTCAGATCCTCTATAAACATTGGAGCCGTGTACGTAGTGATGCCCAGGCCTCCGGTTGTAAGCGTCCGTAAACTTTGTTTCTTGTCTCCTTGGTTTAAAGTCTTGCCCGAAATGAAAAGCTGGTGTTGTTTGCCGACTTGAATAGCTGGAGTCTTGAGAAAAAGGTGTTCCCAGACGTGGGGTGTGAGGGGTTCCTTGTGACTGGGGGGTAAACTGGCTGAAAGAGTTTGGGGTGTCTTGTCGACAGCTTGAATAAGCTGTATCATGTGAAAATGGGGTACTGCTGTTTGGGGTAACTGATGCACTGACACCAGTCTCTTTAGTACGTTTCACAAGTTCATTAACCTTAAAATAAATAAATAAAATTAAAAAAAAAAGCACAAAATCCATCGTTATTTTGACAAAAACAAAAACCTATACATAGTTTACAATTGAAAAACACTTGTAAAAACATTCACTAATCAAACCAGTAGGGTTTTCTAAACCCTTATTTGTTTCATAGAGCAAACCCAGTGAGCTCTTTATAGACTGTAGTTTCTAGGTACAGCCATCATTGTCATTTAAACTTTTCATGTCCCAAATCTATATAGTTTTTGTTGCACAACAGTTGACACGAGTTTACAGTAAAAAGCCCACATGGCAATATCCTAATTCACTGATGCCCACAAAGAAGTCCTTTATGATCCAAACTTGAATTCAGGAATGCCAGCAGCTCTGAAAGAATTCATAACTGGAACCACTTGTTGTCAATGAAAACTGTAATTCAGCACTAAGGACCGGTTCAAAACACAAACAGTGCGTTCCTCTGGAACGCACTGTATCGCAACCCGGCCGGCAGTTCAGGGGTGGGAGGGAGCATGGCAGTGCATTGAAGTCAATGGCACCGCAGCCACGCCCCCCGCACGCGTGGCACATTGGTGCCTGCGTTCTGGTCCAATGCAATCTGAAAAAATGCTGCAAGCACTATTTGTGCAGGTTGCCCTGGAGCGGAACGCATGCACCAATGTGCCACACATTCGGGCGTTCGCACTGCGGATGGGGGCGTGGCTGCGGTTCCATTGACTTCAATGCACTGCCACGCCCCCTTCAACCTCTGAAGCCATCAGCTGATGGGCTTGCTGAACTGCTAAAACAGTGTTGCTCAACCTTTTTTCAGTCATGGTGCCCTTTAAGAGAATACAAAATCTCGAGGTACCCCAGTATAAATTAAAAAACGCGTGGTCAGTATAAAATCCATACCAGACCCTTATAGAGGTCTGGTATGGATTTTAAGAGGGGACCCCATGCAAAAAAGACCACCTCACATCAGGAGCCCTCCTTCACATCAGAAAACCCACTTCTGTGACATTTGAGTCACCCCTTCTGATACTAGGAGCCCCTCCCTTCACATCAGCATCCTCCTCTTTTTACACACCTAAAGAAGCCAGGAGATACCCTAGTTCAGAAAGGCTGTGCTATAGAGTGCTCTGTAAGAGTGCTTAGTAGCAGGGTAGCAGAAAACAAAGCACAGTGTTTAAAAGGAGAAGTGACCTGATGTCATTGACACTTCCAGCATTCATGTTTAGGAGCAGAGCTGTTTTAGCTCTGCCCTACCTACACCTAGAGCAACAGATCGCTGCAATAGTAGGGATGCATGGCTTGTAGATAAGTACAAACAATAGATCACCATTATAGATGATCTGTTGTAGAGCCAAAAGAAATATCACCGCTCCAATTCCTTAGCCGCCATCAGGACTCCCCAGGTGCTGGTCTAATAGGTGCGTCTCTACCTTTCAATGTAGTAGTATACAAATAGACCGCACTATCCAGAGTATTTCAATACTTCAGAATTTATTGAAATTCACAGCAAATCTAGTGTAACAGTGTATGTAACAGCAAATACCAGCATCGCAAACCCCCAACCAGCTACAACCTCTCACATGTTTCACCAGTAGCCTTATTCATAGAGGGCACCTGCTGTTACATACACTGTTACACTAGATTTGCTGTGAATTTCAATAAAGTCTAAAGTATTGAAATACTCTGGATAGTGCGGCCTGTTCGTACACTACTATAGATGATCTGTTGCTGCCGGGATCTCTAAACTGATCCAGATCCCCCACATCTGCATTTTGAAACACATGTTTTAACATATTTGTTTTTAATATGAAGCTCGAGTGTGCCTGTACTGTAATGAATGACGAAAAAGGTGCATGCAAGCAAACAAAATAAGAAATCCTGTTTACCTGTGGAGTTTCATTCACAGTGGGTGAAGCATCCAAGTCAACACTAACTGGAAGAGTCTGAGGTGTGTACAGACCGTTAACTAACAGTTCATAGAACCGCATCCGTGTCTCACCTGTAAACAAGAATATAATAAACAAGGTATAATTATCCATAAGGGAAAGGGAAAAAAAGATTATTAAAAGTAAATCTGACCGGCCCTAAAAAGTGCCTAAATGGTAACAGTAGTGCTGAAATTCAAGTGGTGTTACCCGCAACCTGTGTTATTTAAATCAACCCCTCTGTAAATCCCAGGCCCAGGTAGTTTTGTTATAATATACTGAAAATGATCCTGGGATTTCTGGTGATCTTTCACAAATTCTCAAAAATAATAAAAGCTGAAATATTTGAACATTCTGCAACTATTTTGCATTTGTGATGCCAAAGTTCAGCTTTTTAGGTGACAGAGCTGTGTAGATTGAAAACTTCACTCCTTTAACACGATACCCTGTCCCTTTTCCCCACTGTGTCATGAAAGGTGCAAATAATTGTACATCAACTTCACACAATAGTAGGATGTGCTTACAGGAGGGAGGAGGATTGCCATTATATAAACGTGCCAGTTTATGGGGTTGTTATAAATGCAGAAAACACGGGCAAGTAAAAAAGTTTCTGTGGAAGGTTCACAAAAGAACCTTTGTAAATAAATGTTGTAAATGTGCAAGAAGATATTAGCACGCAGTCAGTTAAGTAAAGCTCCAAATCAACTTAATACAAATCAAAGATTACAGCAAATGTCAACACAGATTATTTGATTCTGTTCCATAAAATTTGAATTAAAAGGAAACCTGTAACAAGGAGTAGAGTGGCTTCCACTGTTGCCATCCGTTTTGTAAAAATTAGGGATGCACCGATACTTTGAGTACCAATGCCGATACTTGGCATTTTCACGAGAACCACCAGGGTTGCAGCAGTTGCAGCTGGGAACTGGACCATGGTTCTGGAGCACCACTACTGTCCTGAAATCATTAGTCGATATTGTTTTAGAGAAACTGTCACATGACAATAAACAAAAATGTATCAGTACTTGTAAGTACTTGGGCAAGTATCAGTACTTGTACCCGCAAAACTGGTATCGGTGCATCCCTTTATTTATATTTATAAAAACAAAATCATATATTAAAGCAGAGATGTACAAATCTCAGGAGTTTCGTGCGCTCCTTACAAATGACAGCTGCCTCCTAATGTTTGAAAAGTAAAAATACTAGTGGCCTGACTGTCATGTGAATTCAATGTTTTCTGATGCATTGACCTAGAACAAATGTGCAGATCCTGACATCACTTTCTAATCGGTATGCTCGTTCCTGGTCAATGACTTGGAAAGTACTGAAGCCAGAAACAGGTGGGCAGCTAGCATTCTCACCAATGGCAGCCCCTGTATTTCTCTCAGTACAAATTTCTTTTAAAAACACAGCTCCTGGACGAAAATAATACTGACACTTAACCTATTTTCTGTCTCCTCTCTTACTAACTTGTCCCTTGCCTGTATTTTAGGCTAAGAGAATCTTCCACACTGGACTTGCATAGTCAATTAGCTATAACAAGAGCTCTATTTGCAGCATGCAGAACGGTGGTTCTCAAGTGGATCTCTAAAAGGTGCCCATACACTGCTCGATTCTCGTACGAGAATCGCGGGAAATCCCACGATCGTACGAGAATCGAGCAGTGTGAATGAAGACGTGCGACCGTTTCTACTGTACGGTCGCACGTCTTTTGTCTAAGGAGCACGCTAGAAAACCGTACGATTTTTGGCTGGTTTGAACGGGTTTTCGGGAGACAAATGCCGAACGGGCCGGTGTGCGCACGCGCACACTGCCCTTCACCATTGCGGTTGTCGGAAGCCCGCCCTTCAGGGGGCGGGCTTGCGATGATCGAGAGTACGATCTGCCTGTCCAAGATGGGCAGATCGTACGTTTTTTTTTAATTACTTTACAACCATCGCAAGACTAAGGTCTTGCGATGGTTGTAAAGTGTATGGCCACCTTAACACTCCTCCATCGACTGATGCATGGATGTCGGCGTTAGACAGGATCATTGCATTAAAAAAAATTACATACCAAATTACAGGGGTCGTGAATAAACTCTACCCTATGCTCCTGGTGGCTGGACATCTGTGCTTCCCACTCGGCTAGTCCCCCACTACCATCCCCCATAAAAACTAATGTCTTAAACTCAATGGAGGCAAGAAGAGCCATGTATTGCCTTGTCCTGTCTCTCTCTATTGCTCTCATTTTTGGGTAATCTCGGTTTAATGACCTTGCTGGTTTGCCTTCCCCTGCGTGGTTGGGTTATCTATGAATTCTCCTAATCCTTTCTTCAATTGTACTCATCTCTGAAACTACCAACAGCTGTAAAGTATACTGCTCACAATACTTGTTCATATGTTTACTCTGTAATGATTAACACTCCCGAGTGGTAGAAGAGAGTCCGTCTCCTTTTTCATGTACTCCCAATGTGATGGCTTTTTGTACTTTTGTAGTTCAAGATTATAGGATTTATTATATAGATGTGTGACTTACAAAATGAACAATAATAATAATCATCATTTAAAAAAAAAAAATCAAATTTAACAAAAACACACATTTGCTGAAATCTATCTAAATCAGTGCCATGTGAAGACAGATCACATGATTATAGTAAAGTCTTAGTATCTTTTTAGCCTTCATTTAGGTGTGCAGTACGGTTAACCAAAACATTGTCAGGGGTGCCACATTTTATAAAACAAAGGGCACATAATTTGATCTCAAGCTCTGCATAGCCTTTTGAAGGGGCTAATAAACCAGAATGGGAGGGGAATGAGAATTCTGTAAAAACGTGCCAAAAAGTTCTGTTGCCATGGCTGCAAGGAAAAGAACCTTTTGGCAGTTAAATACTGCTGGCTGCAGACTGAAATTAAGAGGTAACTTCTAATGACATGGCTTATGTAGCAAATGTACATTTAATCAAGTTTCCTTTAAAATAGCAAAGAAAAAAACCAAAACAAAAAAACACATGCATGCTTGTTGTAAAGGTTGTATGAGAAATATTGACACACTCATTTCTACTACATCTAAAATGTACAAACCAAGCTGATATATTGTTCCCATTACAGAAATGAGCCAAGGCTATCTGCTACCAAAAGCAGCAACACTGTCTAACTGGATTAAATTGCAGATATGGGGTAACCAGTAAATTCATGGTTTAGCCGGCATTGCCCTGCATTGTCAGTATATCTATTGCACATTTGATTAGAAGGAAAATGCCCAAACCTTCAGGCAGGTTATTTTCGAACAGATGAAAGGCCTCAGTTGACACCTGTCTGGCTTTCAAGTGTAAAAGCTACATTTTCCTGTGGCTCTCAGTCATAAATGACAATAAAAATGACTAAATGTTTAAAAGAGAAGAGCTCTGATACAAGCACTATGTAGAGGGATTTCAAGGAGGGATTGGACTTGGTTATGTGCCACATTAACAGACCTTTTAACATTCAGTATTTTACAAAATAATCACTCAATAATAAAAAAGAAAAATTACATTGTACTTATTTTAGTACACGAATTTGACCAGAACCCCAGTTTACCAACTACATACAATAACATGTCAAAGTCAAATCATAAGGCCCTGTGTCCTCATGGGAATTTCTAATCTTAGCCTGTAAAAGCAAATGTCTATTTTTGTTGGACATATATATTAATGACCACATTTACCTCACAGCATAACTGCACTTATACTAGGAGTTATACATTTGTGTATTTAACTGAAAATAATTCATGTTTCTAACAGCATGGCTTGGTCAATATTTAGGTCCTACTCTGCTGTGAACAAAATGCTGGCCACCACTTGAGGGTAATATTTGCCGGTGACCGATCAGAGGTACATTGGAGTGAATGAGACCCCTTTCTCCCCACAGCAACTTTTTGGCAGCATAGCAATTTATACACCTGCAATCAGAAGACTGCAATCCCCAATGCTGAAAATAGGACTTATCTTTGGGAAAAATAACTTTGTACACTGTCATGTTTTCAGAGACTGCAGGGACAGCAGAAATACATAGGTCACAGTGAAAGTAAATTAAAGCAATTGTTGATGTAAACTTTACAAGTATACTTGGTTGGGCTTACATAATTTTGTTATTGTATTAAATATAATAAATATACAACGTTACCACTAGAGGGAGCTCTTGATTTCACATCAACAATTAACTAGGCTCCCTGCTTCTGTTTTCTGCCATAGGCAGCCAAAGCCTCCATGAAAATGCCAGTAGAGACAGTTACGTCTTTTGTATGGAACCCAACCTCACAGGAAATGTATAGAACACCTCCCTGTTCCTCTGACTTCCCTACTGGCTACAACGTGCAAAAAGCCTCTATACTGAGTGTTCCTGTCCATTCATAACTTGTGGAGATAGTACGGTTTACCATGTCCACAATCAAGACGGTTTACCATGTCCACAATCATGAATGGACAGGAGTTGATGTAGATCACTTCCCATTCATTCATAATTGGGGACACAGTAAACATACTCTGTCCTCAATTATTTACAAGCAGTCAGCGATCACTGATTGCCGAGTGCTTGAACCCGCTCCCCATCCTGACTCGCTATCACAGGAGGCTGAGTGAGCAGTGCGGGGAGCAGAGCTCGGTCTCCTGTGACAGCGGACTCCTCCCCCCGTACTGCAGGCCTGTCTCCTGTGACAGCTGACAGGGAAGACACAAAGCAGCGCCCAGCAGGGAGGAGAGAAACCAGGCATGCACCGCAATTTCGTCCGAAAGATGGCACTTTTGGCCGATATGTTTCGGCAGTGGAAATTTCGGTGCATCTCTATTATTTTGTTTGCAGAAGTATTGTACATCAAACAATTGCCTTTTTGTTTTGTTTTTATTTTTTTTATACAGTGCTGGTTTTCACCTTGTTTATCCTTTGTTGTGTCTCTTCATATTTTATGTACATGCACTTCAAAAAAGGCAACATTGCATTTTTTCAGGGATGGCAGGAAACCAAGCAAAATTTGTGTTTAAATGGTCACACATAGGGGATGATTTACTAACCTAAACACACACACACACACAACAGGTGTGTGTGATTTTCACACAGCAAAACTTATTTATCAACCAAAAAGTCTCTAAAAGCATATTTCCACTAATGCCATATATGGAAAAATCATGCACATGATGCATATATAATGCTGCTTCACAGTTTAGACAAAAATGGTTAGCTCATGCATTTACATTCCTTGCATTCATCAACGCAAGCAACACAACATAGAGCTAATTTACCCAACATCACCTTGGAATTCCTTCAGGGCTTTGCACAACACACCTGCTGGGTGTGTACACATTACGAAGGTGTTTAAATTCCACCCATAGATCATGCTGGGAGGGAACACACTGCAGAGGTGTATACACGTTCGTGGTGTGTTTATAAGGTTAGTAAATCAACCCCATAGTGTCAATAAGAAGTTGTGTGACAAGGCGACAATGCAGACGCACATATGGGTGACAGCGATGAAGCAGACAATAGTTTAATTTTCTACAAATCCGTTTAATATTGTATTGATAAATTGATAATTAACTACTTGCTGACTGGGGTGTTAAACCCCCTTCCTGCTCAGGCCATTTTTCAGTATTTAGCGCAGCGGTACTTTGACATTTATTCTGTCATGCAACGCTGTACTGAAATTAATTTTATACCATTTTTTGGGGACACATTGAGCTTTCTTTTGGTGGTATTTAATCACCACTGGGGATTTATGTTTTACTATACAATGAAAAAAGTACCGAAAACTTTGAAAAACAACCTGTTTTCTCCTGCATTATGCTATAAAACATTATTACCCAATTTTCTGGTAAAATATAAAAGACGGGGTTACATCGTGTAAATAGACACCAAATATGTCAAGCAAAAAAACTACCAAACCTAAAATCGACCATAGGCGACGCTTTAAAGGCTTTTACTGCTCATCAGTTTAGTGTCATCAGTGATTGATGGCCCTAGAATTATTGATCACACTCCGACGTTCGTGGCGATATGCAACATTTGTGACATAATCGTTGTTTTCGCACATAAGCGCACGTGGCGCGTAGTTACATTTATATGTGCGTGCACATGGAAGACTTACATTTTTTGGGGGTGTTTTTTTGGGGGGCGATCAACAGTCACACAATTGCTCAGCTCTCTGTATATAGAGCCAACGTGTGACAGCTGCAGAGTCCCACACCACTCCTAAGTATTGGGAAGAGTATGTTTTACTCTCCCAATACTCCTACTTTAAGTATGTATAGTCTGGACACAAGTTCACTTAAAATCTGCACTCCAGGCAGCTAGTGATGATAACCAATAGCAGCATCTGTTGCTGGTCTCACTGCAAGGTTTTATGCTCAGTTTGGTGATCAGAGTGATTGGTGGCTTTGTGTTCACCAATATCCTTGTGGCTGTGTACCTGGAGCATTCAGTGCCAGAGTTGCACCTGTGCTCAGTGAGCAGGAGGTCAGGTTGTGCCTGATCTCCATCTACAACACATTGACATCAGATATCTCCTGATATCACATTAGAAAGGACCAGTCATCCCATGTGTATACTATCGCCAGAGTCACTTCCCTGGCCATGCAGTGCGGCAGAGATGGGGGGGGGAAACAAACAAAGCCGGATAGTAATAAAAATGTTTTGAACATGTATATTTAGCAGTTTGGCTGCCAAGCTTAAAATGATTATTGCACTCTTAAATATATTTAGAGACAACAACAACTTTGGAAACTCGTGCTCTCTACATCTACAGTAATCTCTTATGCCTTCCTTGTTCCCGTTGCTGGTATGCACACATGCATATTTCTACAAAACTTCAGAGAAGAATGCGGACAGCCTGAATATAATAAAAGCAGTTTGGCCTGGACCTGTGATGACACCTCTCAAAGCAAAAGAAAAGACAGATAAAAAAAAAAAAATAACTATAGTTTCCCTATAAAACAGTCTCAACTGTACAATAAAATAAGAAGATTATATGGTGAATAAAAGAAGACTGCGAGCAAAGTGATAGGCAAAATGTAGAATTTTGATTGGAGGATTTCTATACATACAGACCAGACATGTCAATCAGGTGTTTTTTTGGCCACATGCTCTAGTATCTAGTAGGCCCTCATCCAGTCTAAAGATTTAAATTAAATGAAGTGCAAAAGCTTTTTAGAACTCATTATAATGATAAATCTTTTCATAATTTGTAATGGTTTTTAGATAGTTGGCATGCAAATATCTAATATACGCTGTAACAAAATTATAAGGTGCTGGCCTTAGTAGAACTACAGTGGTCTCCTTCTTGGGTTATCCTATCCAAATGTAGCTTCTGATTTCATCTGAATTTGACATTTGAACTTGATATAGGCAGTCAAATGCAGGACAGCCCTTGAGTATTTGGCAAATGAGAACCAAGCAAACAGTAACTTGAAGGATGCAAGAAAGTGGTTTGCACCAAATAGTAAAACTTTGCCCTTCTAATCCCAGCAGATTACTATTTTAGCAGACAAATGTAACTTGCATTTAACAGCTACTTCCCAGCATACTGAAAAGGTGTATGCATGTGATATTAAAGTGTTAAATCTTTGCTGAAAGTTTGATCATGAACCCATAAAACTACCCAATTACATAATGAAGCTATTATTTGCATTCATCAGTATTATTGTTGCTTTTGCGATAAAAAATTATGTATATGAAATAATACAACTTTACTAATCAAAGTAGAGTTTAGAGTAACTTCCAGAGATATCACTGCTGAATTAGTGTAAATGTATGCATCATGATAGTGTATTATAGAACTGCAAGGTACATCCCACTGCTCCCAGTAATCCTCTTTATAAAATGAGCAGATGGCAAAATACATTATGAAAAACCGTGGCCCCAATATAAAATTGAACAGCAGTGAACATTAGATTTGTCCTGAATTTGTATTCCCCTAAAATACCCCTAAAAACATCAGAAGTTGAAGGGAGTAATGTCACTTATGATATAACCTTTTTGTTAGGCTTCGTTCACACCTCTGTGATGCAGGAGTGTGTGTGTTCCCAAGTGTGATCCCACATCGTATGAGATTGCATAACACAATGCTAGGTGCGCTGTAGTTCCATTATTTTTCATTTTCCTCCTAGCCAACGCATGTGCATTGCATCGCACCACAACTCATGACAACATATTACCATGTGCTGTGGTGAGAGAAAGAAGAAAAAAAAAGCATCATGCACTTCTTTTAGCAGTCCATTCAAAGGATTGTGATGTAAAGGAGCTTTTTTCTAAAAGTCTAATTCTGGATAGTATGCATTAACTTGTGAATGTCACTTGCTGTAGTGTAAGAGTTAATACTGGCAAGCGTTAATCTAGCCTGAAACCACAGGCAATTTATTTACCCCATACCTTGATGACCCCCTTCATCACAGTCACTGGTAACTACCAGTATTGGTTTCCCTTGTGCTATATCTTGATGGAAAGAAGCACATGTCCCTGCAAACATATCAAAGAGCTGCTGAGAGTAGAGGACTGCTCAGCTACCAGTGTAGTAGAGTAAAAAGGCTGCAGTAAGCCATTCTGCTCACATCTAGCAGCCTCATTGAGCCTCTCTTCTGACTGTAAAAACACCTAGTCACAACTGACAGGAAGAGTGTGCAGCAGATAGAGTAGTGGTGGTTTGTAAGATGCATCTACAGCTAAAACATTGTTTTCAGTTTTTGATAAAAGTGGGGAAGAGATGGAACCAATGTCAGGTTTTGCCATCAGAGGCTCTGTTAGAAATTATTCCCTGCACTTCCTTTTTCCGAAAAAGAAGTGAGAGAGTAGCTTCCGCAGAAAACAGACAATAAAAAGTTTATTGAGGACATTTTCCTTCAATTCCTCTTTGGTGAAAAGGTTGTCCCTGGGACAGCAAGTAAGGTGAAATCCTTCTAATGCATTCCTGGACAGCAATACAATCTGACAAGGGTTCCATCTCTACTTTATCCAAAACTTACAAAAATGGCTATAGATAACCTTTAAACAAATAACAATGTTCGTATAATAAAAAACACATTGCAGGCTCTCGCCACCATTTTTGTAAGCTTTAGTAAAGTCAAGAGAAATAAAATCTGTGTTTTTCTGTCAGTATTAGACATTTCCAACTGGCACCGGGTCATTCCACCTCACAATCTGGTCTAGGTAATTGCCTCTGCCTCTCTCCTAGCAAGCTCTCTAGCTACCCAAATGTGTCTGTGCTGCCAATCAAAATGTGCTATTACTCGCCAATGATCTTCTGATTAGAACCAAAGTCAAGTCACAACCCATTCCAAACATGTCTACTACCCAATTTTAATCCCCGCCCATAATTTCAGAAACACAGACATGGAGACATCAGCCATCATTGCAACGAGTAGTAAAGGAAGGGGAAGATGCACAGCCAGCAGAGGCTGGAGAATCTGCAATCCCCAAAGAGATGTATTCTGGAGCTCCAGACCCATCAAAAGTCTGTCTTTACTAACTACTGAACTAGATGTATGTTTAAATCCCAGAACAATATCTTGTGGAAAACAATATGTACAAACTCCACTGTTGGTCTGGAGCAATAATTACTACTGACTGGACTTGGCACTTTACCAAGCCAGAAAGAGTGGGAGTGGGCAGCCACATAAAGGGGTGCAATGCAAGGCAGAGCAAAGATTAGAGGGGTCAGACAGCCAACCAGAGGCTGATGACAGCACAGTGAGTGGTGCAAAAAAAAGAAATGCGTTGAAGAATTATCAGCTATTTGCAGAAGGGTATTCAGAAAGGATCAAACATACAGAAGAGTTATTTTTCAATGGTCATGCGAATCTAGGAGAGCAGGAAGTGACATCACGATCACAATCCTCTTCTACAAAAGCATAATTAACTTATCTAGGGTGAGAAAGACAGCAAAATAAAAAATATAGCTGGACATGGCCTTATTTCTTATATACAACAAATATATACAGGGATTCCGGGAAACGTGATTTAAGAAATACCAACACTGCCATTTCTGTCCACCTCCTGATCCTCTGACTCTAATACATTTTGTGTCTATGACCTTGAACAAATATGTAGCCATTGAAATCAGCACTCCAGTCCATCCATACTTGCTGTGAGAACGTGGTGTTGATCTGCTAACGGAGTACAGCAGGTCCACTGTAAAAAGTGCATGTTCACTTCGCTTACTGATCCAATTACCCAATAAAACTGTCACAGGTCGGCTTAGTAGATTGACATAATTGTCGGGATCCGCTTCAGCTGCGGCGTCACAGTATACCGCGAGCAGCAGCTCGGGGTATACTGTGGCGTCTCAGTATACCACGAGCTACAGCTCACGGTATACTGGGCCTAGGGTGACGGGAGGACGCTAGTTTGTGTCCTCCCGTTACCCTAAGGAGAACTATGGGGAAAGGTCCTGACCCCATAGTTCTCCTTTAATATGCTTATCCTAGTCTAATGTCAAATTTTTCTCATCATCCACACGAGAGTTTTTCACTTCTAGATCCAAGCCCACTGAAATCTCTTAGAAAGCACACTTTGCAGAGTGTGCCAATAGTTTGGAGGGTGCATAGCACAAGATTAATGGCAAGAGACTGCAATTCCTCCCAAAAACACTGAATTCCTTGTTTAATATATCCATAAAGGGTCAAGAAAAATGATATGATGTAAATAAAGAAGCTTTGCTAATCAATTATTGTGGAACGGTTTCCTAGATTAACCCAGAGTCATTGCTAGCATTACAAGTTTGCTACATGATATTATGTGGAGTTGCCTTTTAGGCATGAATGCAAATTCTGCTTCATAGAAATACAACCAACCAATCTCAGCTGGCAGTCTAAAAGAATGCTAATAAAAAGGACAAAAGTTTAAAAACAGCCCAATGAAGCAGCATAACATTCACTACATAGTTCAATCCAATATGTACAAATGATGCTCTACTTCTGCTACAGAAGCAAACCTCTCATGTCAGGCTTACACATTATTCAGTTAGTTAAAGCGTTAAAGACAAAAGTGGACAACAAAGGAAAAAAAATGCACTGCACAGCAAAAGATTTGTTACAAAACAGAAAACTATCATGTATATGCCTGTTCAGCCTCAGGAGCTGCTTTTGGAAGACATTTTATTTTGATGCAGATGGGATGTACTTAGTTCAGTGGTGTCACAAGGGGGGTGCGGCCCGCACCCGGGTGCCACCATTGGAGGGGTGACACCAAAATGACTAATAGTCATTTTGGTGTCAACCCTTTTGAAAAATCGGACACTCGGTCACGGACTGAGAGCCCGACAGTGTCAGGCGAGAGCAGGGGACACGGTGGCATACCTCATCCCACCGGATGAACGTCCCCTCCTCTCTCTGCTGGCGTCCATCACCAAGATGGCTGCCGGCGTCCATCACCAAGATGGCCGCCGGCAGGCGTCAATAAGTTGACCGCGTATGCGCAATGACGTCACGGTGGGGTGTCACCCGGTCTCAGCTCTGGGTGTCACCCAGCCTCGGGACGCCTCTGATTTAGTTGACTTAAAAAGTGACAAACTGAAGAGTCAAATCTTAAAATACATTCGAGTACATTAACTATTAACAAAAATGTATCTTATTTACGGTGTGAACCGCTCTGCTATCACAGTTTTGACAGTTCTGTACAGAGCCTGTGCACTGGCTTTGTTTTGATACAAGTTTCTATGAAGCATAGAAACTTGTAGCAAAATTTTGAAACATTGTATCAGACTTCTGATCAGAAGTCTTTACTGACATCTAATCCTGAAATGCTGCAGAATCAGCATGCCAGGAATCAGTGTCGCGAAGGTTATTATTGGCTGGGTTTGGAGCAGCCTAATAATCAAAAATATTTAAAAATTATTATATTATAAAAGCAGTAATAGTGACTGCTTTCTTACAATGAAAATCTGCAGCTCAGCTGCAGATTTGTTCTTCACCCTAAGGGGTTAATTTTTTTAATTTAACCCCCTCATGATGGCAATGTTCAAAGTAAGTCACTGTCACTAAGTGTGACAGTGACATTGTATTCCACCTTTCTAACCTGGTGACCACTATAAGCTTTTAGAGAAAATTTTTTTTAGTTTTAGGCCAAGTAAAAAAAAAAATTCAAATCCTAGGGATGTGAGGTGTTTCTAAATAAAGGACAAACAAATATATGTATTTTAATGGTCTGTTTTTTTTAGCTGTGTTTTTTTTCTAACTATATTATATATAATATTTTATTCATTCTAAGTGAGGCGTTGGGCACACACATGTGATCTAAATATCTGTCCCTATCTGTCCTCTAAAAAACAATATATACTATATTGCCAAAAGTATTGGGACGCCTGCCTTCACACGCACATGAACTTTAATGGCATCCTAGTCTTAGTCCGTAGGGTTCAGTATTGAGTTGGCCCACCCTTTGCAGCTATAAAAGCTTCAACTCTTCTGGGGAGGCGTCCACAAGGTTTAGGAGTGTGTCTATGGGAATGTATGACCATCTGTGAGGTCAGGTACTGATGTTGGATGAGAAGGCCTGGCTGGCAGTCTCCACTCTAATTCATCCCAAAGGTGTTCTATCGGGTTCAGGTCAGGACTCTGTGCAGTCCAGTCAAGTTCCTCCACTCCAAAATGGGGATGGCCCCTTCCTGTTCCAACATGACTGCGCACCAGTGCACAAAGCAAGGTCCATAAAGACATGGATGGTCTTGTCAGATTTTCAAATATTTAATGAAATACTTAATTTTGGTAGTTTGAAGCTACATAATTTAAATCATTTAAGCATTTATATAGGTTATTGCTTCTAACAATAAGTAAAAATCACTGTTCTTTAAAGTTAATATTCTGCTATTGTTTTCAGCATGCACACAATCAGAGTCTTACTAGGTTTCTACAGAAATGCATAAATGTGTTTTACAGCTACAAAAATATGTGTTCATGGAATAAACTATGTAGTCTATTAAGTAAAATGATTATTAAAAAACATACCTATCAACTAAAAGAAGTGGGTCAGTTTATGTGGAACTGAGAGGTTACACTGCAGTGCCATTTCATCCCATAATAAAAATGTTGTGAACGTGGAACCATTAGCAAGCCTTTTGGTAGCTGCTGCAGCATGAGAGTACCAAACTTAAGGTTAATTATAGCAGATGCAAAAAGCAATAGAGCAAAATAGCTCACATGGACCTACATGGCAGTGCACCTCAGCATAAAATAACGCACTGTAATGCACTACAATGCATCAAAGTGCATCGAGATAGGAAGAAAAGGATCAGGTCCACTTTGCAGTGCACTGGGGTACATTGGCAGCCCACTCAAAATGAACAGAGTGCCTTAACGCATTGCACAGGAACATAATGGTAAATTTTAATTGTACAATTCCAGTTAGGTTTACCAACTAGTATATCATGCAAGAGCCTACCTAAAGGGGTAAATGCTCACAGTACAAAGCTGTTCCCAGAACTAACAGAGCTTGTACAAATCCAACTGCAACATACGTTATGATATTTACAGCTATCTCCACCACCTTCATACAAACTTGAACACAAGCATATTTTAGGATTGTAGATGTAATTCAGATTAAAAGTAGTTCTTTTGGTGGAAATGAAACCTGGTACCTAAGTGCTACAAGCCAAGAGTACAAACCACCTAGCCACAGTGCTGTCCAACCACTCAAGAACATCTGCCTGCCTAAACTTACGCGCTAAAGTATGATCGTTCGTTAATCAGATGCCAAGAACCACCACTGCCCTTACAAAATGTTAACTAAATGAGTCCAGTAGTATTACGGCACTCTTTAAACCCGTAAGCAATGTTAATCTACTGACTGGTAACCTCATATGGCTAAAACAGAGACTGTGGCCCTGTAAACCATGGTCTCAGTAGAAGTCAGTTTATACGACTGAGTGGAAACATATTTGCCTGTTGTCACCTATCATTTAAATGGTATTCTATGTGCTACAATAAAATTGTAGGTCACTGGGACAAGTGAAAACACTCTAGCAAATTAAAGGATTACTTCTCGCAGAAATAGCACCACATGTCCACCATTAACAAACTGAAACCTCTTAAAATTTAAAAAAGAAGTCCTTGGAAGAGCTTATTTTGTGCCATGAAAAACAGGGTACATGCGGAGTCATAAACTGATTAATGTTAATACCAGTTATGTTATCCAAACTACATTCTTGAGGGAAAATGATTACAAAATTTACTTTTTGATGCACCGAACAGATACAAGCCATGCACATTGCAGAGGCTATAGCACACAGCCTCCGGTATAGTAACACACATCATAGGTACAAGTGCACAGCCCTCAGAGCTGCTGTCAAACAGCAGTGGGGGTGTTTGACAAGTGTCCAGCTTTTACTGTGGAGACACAGGCTGAATGTGCTGGTGCATAGTGCAGTCTGCCTGCAAATCTTGGGAGAGCACAGCACAGGGAGCAGTGTTGTCACCCTATGACAGGGAGTACCCTTGCTGTTAGGATCCTAAGGTACAATTGGAAAGACTATGCAAGTTAAGACAAAATTAAATAAATGAGCTTTATGTGAATAAAGTCAGAGGTTAAATTGTGACTGTACAATGAAATGCTGGAAGGTTATATTTTTACTTTCACAAAAGGGTGAAAAGTTTGAAGAGGGCAGGAGAAGTGAACAGTCTAGGACAACATCACTGAACTGGAAAGTGAGTTGAATTGGAGAATTTTGCCAAATCAGATATGTTGTCCTAGATTGTTCACTTCTCCTGCCTTCTCCAAACTCTTCACCCTTGTGTGAATAACCCTGTAAATGTTTTGAAATGGTTCAGTCATATTTAAACTTCTGATAGGACTATAAGAGATGATTTCATTGTTTTTATTATCTTTACTCTCTAAAGTTGTATATTATGGGATACTTAGTAACGTTACTGTTTTTATAAATCAGTGAAACCTTTCCAATTCATTTTTACAGCATGCATGTATGGGCACTCACAATGCTTTTGGTAAGCCTATACTCTGCTCCATCATGAAATGGGGTTCATTCACATAACACAGGTTATGTAAATGTATTATTTATTTCCCATCTGTATTCTTTCTGCATAGCAGCCAAAAGGACTCAATGAACGTCATTGTAGTGGCAACTTAACACTACACAAAACTCAATGCAAGTCCTGGGATGGACCCTTCCTTACATATGACCCAAACTAGTTCTTTTGCATAGCTTTTTTGATTTAACCACACACTCAGGAATCTGTCATAAACCAAACACGTACACCATGTGACTTTTGCATACCTTTTTTTAATGTGACCGCACACTCTGGAATCTGTCGCAAACCAAACATGTACACTGTGTGTGTACCCAAAAAAAAAAAGGGATCAGTCTTTTCAACTTTGTGGATCTCTTGCAGGTACCAGTCTCTCAATGCAACTGTTCACACACATTTACAGAAATCAAACAATATTTTCCCTGATATGGCCACTTTTATAACCTGCTCGATCTAAGGCCCATTGTCTATTTATTGGAAATTCCATTATTGTACTTTATTGTGGATGGCAACCTTTCTATTGAAGAGCACAATAAGTTCAAGCTGCCTGGGTCAAAACTAAGATTACCATCATATCTTCTATTAAGAATACAAACGTTTCTACTTGAACGAAATCCAATGAGATGTATAAATATACACACACTGATATACTCATTGTGTGTGTGTGTTAGATTATATATCTATATATAGATCTATATCTATATATAGATCTATATCCATATATATATACACACACACACACACACACACACACACACACACACACACTGAATTTCAAATAAACAGTGTTATAGTACCACTGATCCTCCTTAAGAGACAGAGTTCCAAAGAAACTTTAGTGAACACATACAGTGTGCAGGTACCACTATCCTCAAAACTGAACACATACATTAACCATTTTTGAATGATTTTTATTTTTTGAAATTGAAAAGATGAGGTGTATGTTTGCAGGACTGACTGATAGTAAAGGGAGTGAAATAAGAATGTCACAAACTCCTAACTGCTGATTACTTATTTTCTGTTTAGTATTAAAGTATCACAATAATGAATAAAGTGTCTTTAATAAAAAAAGAACAATGCACAACTATCAAACCTTACTAGAAAAGGAATCCGTACTTGGCACATGCAAGCTACTGTCCAGCTTAAAGGGACACTAAACTCAGGAGGCAAATCTTTCAAGTTCTTTAACATAAATGTATCTTATTTGTGTATCACTCAGCATAGATTCTCAAATCATCTCTGAATTGGTTCTGACACTGTCCTTCCCTCTGGACGGTGGATACTTTTGTTCCCCATGGTCCCTGTGTGTGTTGTAAAGTAGTCACCACTCCAAGACTGCTCCTGTGATGGACTACAATCACAATACAAATTAATAAACTAAACGTGACAGAGTCCATCACAGGAGCAAGCTTGGAGTGGTGACTACTTTACCACACACACAGGGACCATGATGAACAAAAGTAGCCACTCTACAGAAGGAAGGACAGCGTCAGCACCAATCCAGAGAAGATTTGAGGATCTACCGCCGAGTGATGCAAAAATAAGATACTTTTTTCTTAATAGTTCAGATACTTGAATGTATTTTTAAGATTTAACTCCTGAGTTTAGTGTCACTTTAAGACAAATAAATACTAAGCAGTAAGTGCAATTTGACTAAAATAAAAAAAAAACATGCAACAGTTATTAAGTGAAATCTATACCACCACAGAGATGTCAAAAACACCTAAAAGTGACAGATTTCTTACAACAGCCTACAATGTAACACTAAAATAGTAACAAACTATCACAGGGATGTTTTTAAAACATGCCATCAAGCACTACATAGAATGCTGATCATTTATATTTTGCATGAACAGAGAGGGCAATCAAACCAAAACAAAGCAGCAAAGAAAGCAAAACACCAGGCAACTCTCCTAGCAGTGTCCCCTTGTAACAATATCCCTGTTTGATTTGCATTTTCTAGCTTGTCACTTTGTGGAAGTGTGCATGCAAAACCAGATGAAAGAAAAAAAGAAAAAAAAAAACACACAAAATCGAGGTGGAGATATTGGCACACAGCTTCTAGCAAACAAGGTGTAAGACCATGAAGAAGAAAAAAAAGAAAGGTCGTTTTTGGAATAAAATTACAGGGAAACGTCAGAAGAACAAAGTTTTAATGACAGACAGCCCAGATCTCTAGTCTCCTAGCAACAGACAACACTTTCCACACGTGACTCTCAGGGTACAACAGAGACTGAAGCATGCACACACACATACATACATACATACAGCCTTCAGTGGGTTATTAATGAACAGGGAGCTGATCGGTACTGATCACCCCCAGGCCTGCCTTTTCCCCCCACCTGCACCAGATCAATCATCACCCACCTTTCGTGTCCAGCTCCACATGGATGATGTTGCCCATGACAGAAGTGTTGTGCAAATGCTTGACTGCATCCCTGGCGCCTGTCACGGTGGCAAAGATGACTTTGGCAATACCCAGATGTTTCTTGTTCTTGGGGTTGTACAGGATCTCCACCTCCTCCACCTCCCCGTATTTTTTGCACATGTCGCCCAGAAAGTTTTCCCGAATGTTGTCATTGAGTTTAGCAAAAGTCACTTGCTTGGGGGGTACTGGCCCGACATAAAACTCGTCGATCTGAGAAGAGATAGAAATAAAAAGAGGCTTTAGACACAAATCAATGCGGAGCATCCCATGGCGCTGCAGCAACAAGAAAGCTGTCAAAACTTCGCCGACTTGCTGAGCTCCTGCCGGCTAGAAGAGGATACAATGTAACGATCTGCCTAGGAGGACACAATGTCAATAGCATGTAGCCACTGCAAAACTTCATACTCATGATATCATTCGCTGTCGGTTTCATTTAGCGATACATCGGTACAGATCGTTAAAATAAAAACGGGAGGAGATCAGCAGCGGATCGTCCTCGCCCGGTGCCAGCGCTGGGATGGCAGCAGCTGTTAAATACCTTGAGCTTGGGCACAGGTAGATCCAGCTCTTTATTTTTGGTCCATATCCTTCCGATCCGGGGATCCCGGACTGTATCCACGGGGGGGACGCCCGAGTTCTGCAAATAAACACACAAGGCTGGCATTAATGGTTAACAGTGGATGGCATGGCACGCTTGTCAACATGCAGACATGGACCTTCCACTAGTACAGGGGATGATGTCCCCATCCAGGAAACAAGAGGCAGCACTGTGCACGGGACCTAGAGGAGGCATGCATCTTGACAGCTTGGAGCCCATGCGGGCACAAGGGGGGCACCTACGGGCATGCTGAAGTTGAGTCCATCATAGCGGTAGAGTTTGTGCTGGCCCTTCTTCAGAGCAGGGTCAATAATCAACTTGTAACTCCTCCAATGGTGACCTCTCTTCTCGCCAGAAGTGCCGGCTTGGTTGCCCGCCTCCATGCCGTTGATCCAGCCTGCAAGACATAAACAAGGGATGAATAGTGGGATCTAGAGGTGGAGAGGGGTGCTGATCAGACAGTGCTGGGGGGTGTACACACACACTGAGCCCCAGGCAGCTGATGGTCCCCCAAAGCTGCTTGCTGGACTATGGGGGAGAGCACACATTGCACACACACACATACACACATTGCACACACGCACGGTTCCAGCTCACTTGTGCTTTGCTTTCTGCCATGGTCTTCTGGGTTCTTGCTTTTCTCCCCGGGCTTGGCCTCCTTGAAAGACATGCCTGCCCGCCTTTCCCACACCCCCCCAACCCCTGCTCCCCTGCGCCCAGGGTCGTCTTCTTGCCCCGCAGGAAAGGCCGAGCCCGCTTCACAGAAGCCTGCCCAGGTTACATGACATGCTGTGGAGGGCACCCTGCCTGCTCCTTTTTGGCGAGCCAACACATATTGTGTGTGAGTGAGCTGCTTCTGCTCGCTCTGGGGCAGCCCACAATGCACCGCGGCCTCCACTGTCCTCCGCCTCCCTCCTCTGTCCCCAGCCAGTCAGTAGTCCCGGGAATCAGCCTTCCTCTTCACACTCGCACTTTCGCCTCGACACATTCCGTCTGCCAGGCGCAGAAAAAGAACCATCCTAAAAAAAATCAGGATCGTTGGCTTATCTTATTTTCTTACGTACATGGATTTATTGTTTTTTTATTACTAGGTATTGTTTATATGTATTGGTGTGACAATGCCCGTCCAGATCTAACGTGTTTTCCTTCAGGTTTCCTATGCCCGAATCGTTTTCTAGGTTGTTCGGGCGACGGGCATGCTAATTTGAATGAACTGTGTGCTTTAAATTGAAGAGTACTGCAGGGAATCCCCTTGTTGTGGAAGGAAAGCTGTGTGTGGAATCTGCTCGATAGATTTACATGGCGGCTCTAAACAGTCGCCAGACAAGATGGAAGTGACCGGGGTTGTAGCTGTTGGGTGGGAGGGAAGTCGCCATCCGTGTTTATGTCACAGCTGATGGAGAGAGGGTCCTGAAGGGACGAACCTGCACAGAATACCCTAGGCTTTTCAGTATTTTTCAACCAAGTTCCACTGTGGTGAATCTGCTAATCGCAGTCTGGCTTCCATTTTGTGTTACATTGGGGAGAAGAGGGGAGGGAGGCATTCTGATACTGCCCGCACCTGACAGCACAGACACTGGAACATGACAGCGGACCCAACAGGACCCTGAATGGGGGGATGGGTAGACCATGGGTCCCACCAGAAGCTACAAGTATCCTTCCTAGACGCATGCTACTCCTTGTGATTCTTGGAATGAAGATCCTGTATTCTTAGCCCCATGCTGGTCCGTGTAGTTTTTGGGGTGAAGACCCTGTATTAGAAGACTCATGCTGGTCCTTGTAATCCTTGGGATGAAGATCCTGTATTCCAAGCCTCATGTTGGTTCTTGGTGGGAAGACCCTGTATTGCAAGCCTCTTGGTGGGAAGACACTGTATTGCAAGCCCCATGCTGGTCCCTGGGGGGAGGACCTTGTATTGCAAGCCTCATGCTGGTCCTTGGGGGGAGGACCCTGTATAGCAAACATCATGCTGGTCCCTGGGGGGAGGACCCTGTATTCCAAGTCTCATGTTGGTCCTTGGGGGAGGACCTTGTATTGCAAGCCTCATGCTGGTCCTTGGGGGGAGGACCCTGTATATCATACTAGTCCTTGCAGTTATTGGAGAGAAGACCCTCTATTCCACACCTCATGCTGGTCCCTGTAGTCCTAGGGGAGAAGACGCTAGTCTTCGGTTTATGCTGGTACTTGAGGGTGAGGTCCCTGTACTGCTAGCTTTATGCTGGTCCTTGTAGTCCTAGGGCAGAAGTCCCTGTATACCTAACCTCATGCTGGTAGTTGTAGTCCTAGACGAGAAGTCCCTGTATTCCTAACCTCATTTTGGTCCTTTTAGTCTTAGAAGATCAGTCCCTGTATTCCTAGCATCATACTGGTACTTGTAGTCCAAGATATGTTCTTGCATTCCTAGCCTCATGCTGGTCTTTCTACTTCTAGGGGAGAAGACCCTGTGTTTCTTGCCTCAGGCTGGTCCTTGTAGTCCTAGGGGGGATCTCCCCACACACTTCCTAGCCTCATGTTAGTTGTAGGGATTCCCCTTCCTAGCCTCATGTTAGTTGTAGGGATAAACCCCCTATACCCCTTCCTAGACTCATGTTAGTTGTAGGGATAAACCCCCTATACCTCTTCCTAGACTTCCTTCCTAGAAATTTTTGACTGGACTATGTTCCTCAGTATCTGTGGGCAGTCTATTTCTGGCAGCATGCTGGGCGTTCTAGTGCCACGGTTTTTTGTATCAACTAAAGACTGCACGAGGGCCGTAATACATGCACAGGACACGATCTGATTGGCCGTTAGGGTATTCTGCGACTTTTAGTTCCACACGAGCTCTCGTCAGACACAGGAAACCGGACTAGTATACCTAGCACAGTTTAGGCACGTTTCCAAAGCCACGTGAGTGCTGCCTAGCAGGCCGCCAGCCCGTGCTCAGTTATTTGATGTGTTTTCTATTAATGAACAGAGAGGGTGGCCAGTCACACAGCCCCGGGCTCCATCTGCAGGCCGGGTGGAAGAGCACGGGGTGTCCCCGCTCCGGTCCGGGAAATGGTGACGTCACCGGCAGGCAGAGAGACTCTCCCGAGAGCGCGACCAATCAGCGCGCAGCTTGCATCCGCCTGTGACTTATTACAGCAGTCTGCAAAACATCCTTCATCAGACAGCCAAGGAGAGGCCAACAGAGCAGGCAGCCATTATCCTGCCATGGATTGAAATGGCCAGCTCTCTGTACACACTGACTGGGTGTTTCTCCTTTGTTACAAACAAGGGAAGCTTTTTAACTGAAGCAGCTTCCAGGACTCCACTGTGTTGTGTTCTTTATGTTTGCCATTTGAAAGGATTTCTTTATTTTTTAATCTTTTTTGTTGTTTTTTTTTTCTTTTTTTTTGAAGAAGGAAGATAAAAAATATAAATAGCACAGCATGTCTGGATTTTCTCCTCATGAACTGGAATCCATCTTGGTTGCTCCTAGGTCATGGCACACCCTAAGTCTTAAGTAAATCCCTTTATTTTTGATTTGGATTGTGGCACCTCAAAACTCTTACTGGTGGTTCCTGTTGAACAATAAATTTAGATATTCTTTTCTTTTGCTATATTTTGTCATTGTGAACATTAAATAATATATAGTTGCAAACCTAAAAGGTAATGTACGTTCCTATTATTACAAGTAAAACTTTTTTTTGCAGCTTGTTCAAATATGTTTTTATTTTTTAAGTTTAGGTGTTCAAGTCAAGTCTGTATAAACAAAGTAGTACATTCTATTTGTTTGTTGCAGAGATGGGGAAAATAAAGTGGTTTTCTATATCCGCATTGATTTACTAGTATATTCAATATGAACTATTTTTAATATTTGTCTTATGTAACCTACATATTAGATGTAGTAGTTTAGTTTTTCCTTTTTTTTTCTCACAACTATGAAACCTGTAAATGGCACCAGATATAAAGTGAAATGGAAATGGGAATATTTGTCAGATTAAATCCACAAATTTGCAGATATTTTTGTAACCGTCAAGATAAGTTAATGTTTTGGTCCTTTTAGTAAGAAAGAACAGACTATGGAGCAATAGAAATTCAAAATGCATATTCTCTGACCTTCAGGGCCAACATTACATATTACTGCATTTATATGCATCTGTGTGTATGTATTGTGAATATATATATATATATATATATATATTGTATATTTTGCTCTCACATTTTGTTTTACCTAGGTATACAGTTGTCACTTTGTCATACCACTACCTAACCAAGCTTACCCATTTGTAGAAAGCTAAGGAGCTCTCCCACACCTCACTGGCTCAAAATGTGCAAGTCGGGCTTTAAATTCTAGAGCTATAACGTGTTTATCAATATATAGATAGCATATTGATAAGGATTAACACTTGGCCATGATGTGTGTAGTAAGTGTTTTGATTACAGGCTATTTATTTGCTGTTTTCTATTGTTAGATCCCACCCAGTCCTCTCTAGTTCATGTAAGATGGTAGACCTTGCAAGTAGGTGGAGGGCGGACGCCATGCTCTGCGAGACGTCGTCATCATCTGTACTCTTTGACCAGCCACATTCTTAACAATGTGTTGTTGATTTTGTGATGTTGTGCAGTTCTCCTAGGTTATTATTCTCTCTAGCATAAGCAGGCAGTGCTTAGCCTAATGTTTAGTTAGGCCCTGTCTGTTATGTGAAAGCTGAGTCAGAGCTAGGCCCTGCTTCTCACAAAGGCAGAGGACGTAGCTGGGGAAAGAGGGAGCATTTGTTGGAGTGCTGTCAGCTGTTTAACCCCTACCAATTTTGGCAATGCAGACACATTTGTTATATGTGACATGTGCATTGTGTCTGTAGAGAGGAGTAAAATATATATTGTATGAGAGACCGTGACTATATCTAGTTTGTACGTACAAGAGCATTTATAGAAACTTGGGCTTAAAAAATATGCTGTGGATTGTTTAGCATAAATATGGAACTTAGAAATGGACAGGAGATTTGAGATGAGATATTAAGGAATTTATTAGTAGGAATTGTCAGAGTAACCGCTTTTTTGCTTTAAGTATTACTGAAAATGGGGCAGGCTAGATATGAGATTATTAGAAGTGATCTGCTGCTGGACAGCTGCATTGGGGTCTGGATGTGGTCTACACTGACCAGATCAAAACAAACAAAAAAAGAATAATTTAAACAAAAAAATATAATAATTATTCCCTCCCACAATGAATCCCCAGGTCGCAACAATGATCTGGTCTGGATGACATCTGCACAAGCATCAAATGCGTACTTCATTAAACATTTTAGCAGACCTGTTTGTCATCATCACCACCCATGTTTGCTGTTACCATCGTGCTAATTTGTGCCCTCCTCAACTTGACTTATTCCTTTTTAATGCTGCACTAACATTATGCTACACAGGATATTGGAGATGTTCTATTAAGGCATGCATTAATAGCAATGGTCACAGTAATAGCCTTTTTTTAAATTAAATTTACTGCTGGATAATTGCTGAAAAAGGCAGGTTAGACATGAGATGATTTGGGATGTAACACGGAGTAAGCAAAGAGTTATTTAATGGTATTGGGTTTAGCACCAACAAACGGCTTATCCACAGCATGTTTCCCTGGCTGCTGTCTGTGAAGCCAGCACAGTGCGTGGAAGTACACAAAGCCATTTTTAGCATGTTCTGTAGAAGAGAGGATTAGACAAGCTGGAGCTCTGCCCACAGGGAGTGTTCAGCTGCATCAGGGGTTACTGTAGGTGACATGACAGTTGGATGAGTCAGGGCGCAGAACTAGTCTCACCACTTATAAGATAGAAAACACAAACGGGTATAACTGGAATAATTGTACTTCCTTTTATAAGAAGTGTGTTCTATGATTGGAATAGTACAGTGTTTTAACAAGATACAGTTCAACAATTCTAATAAACATTGTTTTATTTATAGAAAGGCACATCAAAAGGTTGTTTGACACAATTGCATGGTTTGTAGCTACTTAATTTTAATATTGTAATGTAATATTTAGTGTGTTTTAAAAGGCCAGAGTTGATTTTAGAATGTTAATAAAGAACTGACCTGATTTGGGAACATTGTAACACAATGTTTTGTGCATCCTGTTTCAGTAGTATAATGTAGATGTAATCAAGACGTGACCTGAGATTTTAAATGTAATTCGTCATTGTTCTAGATGTCCTTGAATGTGAACGCATAGAATGAAATTTAAACGTGATTTGTCTGTTTTATACTTGACAGAATGTAAGCTTGATTTAGGCCTCATTATGTCATGGAGGAAGTATGACCTTAATCAGTCTTGACCCATAGTAGTGCATTTTCTTGCCTCAAGGTGTCAATGTTGCTGTCATTGCCTGCTATGAAAATATAACAGAAGTGCAAATCATCTTTTTACTGATACATGTTTTGAATTATGTTTATTAGTAAAAAGCCAGTTGAAAGCATATCTAAACCCTAAAACAAAAATAAAAAAAGATATTAATGAGCAGCAGTTAATGACAGCCAGGGTTCAGCACTATGCCCAGGAGCTGAAGCGATCATTATAATACATTAGGGAAGACTATGAAACCTAAAAGATATCGTGCAGAACAGAGCCATTGCCAAAACACTCAGGTACTCAAGGGGAGTTAGGGGGAAAGGCCCCAGGACTCAACTGGTTAAAAAGAAAACAAATGCAGTCATCTAAGGATTTGTAGGCTGCAATATATTAAAAAATTTTTATGGATTTGGATCTACTTCAAGTACTAAAGAGATGTGTATGCAGCTTGAAAATCTGTTGCCCAAGTCTATCCATAAACAGTTGAAAAGTAAATATAGTTAAAACCTACTAAGTAGCAAAAGCTCCTAAATATAAGAAAGTCAGCTGGTGAAGTCTTAAAAGTAAATGTAGTTCAAATCCACTATGTATAGTTTTGGATTCCCAGATTCAACTCCAGTTATCCTCATTCTTTGTTTTAGGTGATGAATGTTTTTAGTGGTACATCACTCCATCATATGTGTAATCCATGATTTGTAGTAAATGCAATGAGCCTATGCATGTCTTCATCCCATAAACACATTTAATTAACCCAATAGGCAGCCTATTGACAGCTGTAAAAACAGAGAGAGATGATTAGGACAAGAAAAATTACTATCCCCAATTAGAGATCCCACAAAATCTTTTTGGGATCTCTAATTGGGGACAGTAATTTTTCTTGTGATATAAAAGAGACCTGAACAGGTTGATAGATTTATACGGTATATTGTTTAACTGCTGTCCCCCTTTCCCAGTTTTCAGAAGCATTAGGACCTGCGTCGGTGGTCTGTGGGCTTGTGTCGACGGGCAAATGTATCTTCTGTTCATATACATCCCATTAGTATTGAAGATCAGCTTGAGAACCTTCTGAGATTCATTGACGTGCATTTTGGTCTGCAGTTGTCCTCTTTCTGACTTGCATTTGACCTCCTTCTGACCTGCATGAACTTGATTCAGGCTGCTTTTGCATTCCCCTTGACTTTTAATGTGTAAAAGCAGTTCTGACCAGTACCACATATTTCCTAGCAGTTTTAACAGTTTTGCAGTAAACCTGACTGATTTAGATGTTTCTTGTATTCAGTTGTGTTCTGCAAAAAAAAGGAAAATTTGTGACTGTTCAGAAAACAAATGAGACTACCTTTTTGCATGGCTGTAGCAATTTAGTCTGATAAAGTCCTAACTTGAACACATTGTAAGGCCACAAGGGGTCAGTTCAGTTCATTTTTTCTCTCTTTAGGCTGGGTTCACACCTGGGCTTTTTCAGCGCTGATCGAAGCGCTGAAAAAAAGCTCAAGCAGTGAAATCCCATAATTTCCTATGGGCATGGTTCCCACCTGGGCGTATTTCAGTGTGTTTTGAAGCGCTGAAAAGCGCCCTACGCCCGAACTAGTACAGGAGCTCTTTTTGGGGTGTATTTCTGCACGTATCCATTGGTATTCCCGAGTGTGGCTCGGGGTTAACAAAGCGGTAACCCCGAGCCACACTCGGGAATACAGCGTAGGTCTTGCCTTGTCCGTGATCCCCGCTGTGTCCTCCGGGTTCTGTCCCCTGCGAGCGTCCGCACCGCAGGGGGGCGGAACCGGCGGGAAGTTTGAAAGTTAAAAAAAAAGAAACCCAACAAAAATCATACTGCCAGGGAGGTATAAAAACAAGCGTCAAACGTGCGTTTTCACTGAACTAAAAAACAAGCTTAAAACGCGCCTATAGTAACGCCCAGGTGTGAACCCAGCCTTAGTCTTGAAGCCTAACTATACCGTCGTAAAAATGACATAGATGAAGTGTAACTGAATCCAAGAAAAATGTAATCTATTGCAGGTTACCAGTCCTTTTTGTGTTGTGGCTGCATTGGTGTTCTTTAGCAGGCTTTTTCCCCTTCGTTTTCACGTATCCTGCTAGTAATGCATTCCTGGCCCCAAGGTGACAATGCTTGGGTCTCAGACTGAGACAGGGTGTCAGCACTCTTAGTTGATCAGTCTTTTTGCTTTGTTTGAGATCTTTTAAAGCTAATGGATGATCTCATCATTGTCTTGCTGCCCATTCATTCTCCAGTACGAGGATAGGATAAGTCCTGGGACAGGCTGTGTCTTCAGGGTAGACGGCGGGAGGTCCAGGATCTACTGTGCTCTTTTGGCTAGGGTTTCTACTAGGGTTGCACAGATACCAAGTACAGTACTCGGTACAGGTACGAGTACAGGTACCGATACTTTTGAGCTCCAAGACTAGACTGGAGAAAAATAAAAAAATTAGGAGGCAGCTGTCATGTGTAAGGAGCACACGGAGCTCCTGGGATGTGTACATCTCTGTTTTAATCTACGATTTTGTTTTTATAAATAAAGGGATGCACAGATACTAGTTTTACGAGTACTGGTACTTGCTGAGTACTTACAAGTACTGATACATTTTTGTTTATTGTCATGTGACAGTTTTTCTAACACAATACAGACTAATGATTTCAGAACAGTGGTGGTGCGCCAGAGCCAGATCCCAGCTGCAACCGCTGCAACCCTGGTAGTTCTCATGAAAATGCCAAGTATCTGCACTGGTACTCGAAAAGTATCTGTGCATCCCTAGTTTCTACAATATAAAACTGGCTGAACAGAATAAATCCTTCAGGAGTTAAACCAGTTCACATTTATGTATATTGAATCTAGCTGTGTGTTTTGGTATTCAGCATTTATTTTCTGTTTTAATACATTTTTATTGAACATTTTGGAAGTTGGAATTATATTAACAAACTGCAGTTGCACTAGGGCAAAAGACACAAAGAAGTAAAATGAAATGCATCTCCAAGATATTGTTACTCCAGGGCCTCCCACCCTCATTAGGTGCTAGGCATCAGAAACTATGTGCCCCTGTCCCCATGCCCTAGGCATGGTCATGTTTGATTTAGGCTTAAGTAGTTCTTTTTTTGGAGCCAAGCTAATGGGTTATATCAAAGTGAGCAGTCTCTGCTGTGTTGTATGGGTTAGTTTCACTTGCGGTGGGCTTATTGGTAGGTGTCCAGGAACACATGGACAGCACCTGGAGATGTAGATTTTACAGCAAGGAAAGAAGGGTGGGTTATTGGGAGGAAGGGCAGAGTAAGGATAATGGGGTGCAGAGACTAAGGATGATCCACCCCAACCCATGCAAATGTGGCAACTGTAATTTAAGGTATATATTAGAAGGTCCATAAGGCCTGATCAAAATCTCTCTGGGGCTAGTTTCCAGCTCATGGGGGTCCAGACTTGTTTAAACCTTTGTCCTTACGGATCGCAGTCATCTTCTTGTTCAATAAGCACTTCTTGTTCACAGAGACCCAAAGAGGGCTAGATGTGTTATGGTGGCCAAAAGCTGGGCGAGGTGTAGGCTAATTCGTACACATTAGTCCAGTATTTCATGATTTAGGGGCCCAGTAAATATGATTCCCATTAATTCTAAAGGTGAGTGCCTGGGGCCTGACATCTCTTGAAACACTTGCCAGAGTAAGTGGGTATGAACTTTGCCAGTCTATTCAAAACCATGTACCTCCTATATACAAAAAAAGTATGTGTTTGTATTCTATTGCAGAGGCAAGTTTGGTTTCAGATCAGTCCCCAGGTCCTTTTCCTATAGCTCAACATATGGAAGGGGCTTAGGAGCTTTTCCTTCCAGGAGTGAAGTATAGATTGAGAATATGATTCCTCCTAGATGAGGTCATGTAAGCATATATGCCTGAAAATTGTTAGAGTTTGCAAGGATGAAGATCATTTAAAGGAGAACTATGAGGTGAGTGAAAATCAATGAAACTGTGACACGTTGGCTCAATAGATCGGGAAGTGAGCGCATGCATACCGTCGCTGGCTCACTTCTCCATCATGCTGTTTTCTCTTGCTGGGATTTGTGGAAACTTACAGGGTTATTCACAAAAGGGTGAAGAGTTTGGAGGAAGGTAGGAAAAGTGAACAATCTAGGTCCTAGGACAACATAGCTGAACTGGAAAGTGAGCTGGACTGGATAATTTGTTTTTCAAATTGGCTATTTTGGCCTTAATTGTTCACTTCTCCTGCCTTCTTCAAACTCTTCACCCTTTGGTGAATAACCCTGTTTGTAACAAGTTGAAACTAACAACCTTTGTGAGAGTCACAAGGTTGTAGATTCTGTAAAGGTGCTTGGAGATCCGCCATCGAAATCCGATCGGTTCTGTATATCCCTGAGGGAATTTAGAATTACAAATTGTGGTGGGGAAAGGGAGACAGTTTACCTGAGCACTTTCTTTGTCTTAGATTTGAAGGGAAATGGGAATAATAGAGTTAGAAATATATGCTTTAGCATGGAGGGAAGAATCCAGTATTGAATTTCTACTGAATATTAGGTCAGTCTCGTGCTCTTTCACAGAGACCCAAAGAGGAGGGCTAGATGTGTTATGGTGGCCAAAAGCTGGGCGATTAATAGTGGGACTATTCATTTTCTAAAGTGAGGGCTAAATTCACAACGTTACAGTAGGACATTCAGATAGGATCATAGGCAAAGGCCTTTTTAATATCTAAAGCTAACAGAGTCTGGGCATTGTCGTGTGTGTGTTTTTTTGTTTTTTTTTTCTCTTTTGGAATCCTGTATAAGTTGGAGAAGGCAATTTACATTGTCGCTTGTTGTTTTGGTATGAGCCCCACCTGGTCTCTGTCTATCAGGTTGGTGATGCTGATGTGTTGCCCCTTCTCTTTTTGTACTTTTAATAGTGAGGCAAAGGAGGACAAAGTGGTGTCATGGTCGGACCATGGCCTGAAGCACGGGTATAATCACGTGAAAAATACATGGTCAATTCTAGAAAACATTTTTTTTATCTAGATGAGGTGTTAGTGTGATATTGAAATCTACTTCAGTTCATCTGAGCATGTGCTTAAATGACTAGTGGTGCCCATACACTGCACGATTATCGTACGATAATCGTATGCGATCGGTTTTTCGTACGATAATCGAGCAGTGTGAAGGGAGACGTGCGACCGTTTCTACTGTACGGTCGCACGTCTTCTGTCGAATCAGCATGTTCGAAAACCAGCCGGGAATCGTACGATTCTCGGCTGGTTAGAACGGTGCTCGGAAGACAAATGCCGAACGGGCCGGTGTGCGCACGCGCACACTGCCCGTTCAGCATTGCGGTCATCGGAAGCCCGCCCCTCGGGGGGGCGGGCTTGCGATGATCGAGAGTGCGATCTGCCTGTCCAAGATAGGCAGATCGTACGTTTTTTTAATCCCTGTACAACCATCGCAAGACTAAAGTCTTGCGATGGTTGTAGAGTGTATGGCCACCTTAAGTAATTGGGTGAAAATTAGTTATTTTGTTTGGTGGGGGCATAATATGTAACTGTGGTTAATTGGGCATCTTTCAGTTTTTACATATATACATACATATACTGAGTGGCCAGATTATTATGACCATCTGACTTTTGTAGACAAATTGGCTATAATTTTGTGCTGAAGTTGCTAGAGGGCCAGACCATTATAACTAGGGAAGCAGGTTGTTTACCACGACAGTAGAAGGGATTTTTTTCTGAAGATATGTGTAACCAACGCGATTTAACAGCCTTTGAATGTGGGATGATTGTTGGTGCGGAGCCATGGAGCGAGTATCAGCAAAACAGCAGAATTCATTAAATTTTCAAGGGCAGCTGTTGTTAAAGTGTTTAAAGACTGGACTGTCAGCCGAAAATCTGGGTCTGAACGTGCGAATTGTGGCCGTCAGCGACTAGTCAATGTTTAGGGCAGAACAGAGAGTGGCAAGACTGGTACAAGACAACAGAAGGGCAACAGTGCATCAAATGACTGCAGATCTTAATCAGGGATCCTCTTAAATGATCTCTGAACGCACTGTTCGTCGTACACTGCATCGTATGGGATATGGAAGCCGAAGGCCTGTTCCAACAACTTTGCTGTCTGCAGTTAAGATTTTTGGCATATTTTTGTATATTACACACACACACACTGAGTGGCCAGATTATTATGACCACCCCATCAGTACTTCGTTGGGCCACCTTTTGTGTTTAATACTGCAGCGATCCTTCTTGGCATTGACTCCACAAGATGTTGAAAGGTTATGTGAGGAATCTGACACGATGCCTGATGAATAGCACTGTCCAGTTCTGTGAGATTTGATGGTTGTGGAACCATCTGCCTGATGGCTCTTTCAACTTCGTCCCACAAATGCTCAATTGGAGTGAGATCTGGCGATTGTGGGGGCCACTGGGGGCCATGATCTTTGAGATTTTTCTGATTTTCAGACGGGAGCGCGCAGCGAAGACACAGGTAAGTTTTAACCTCTTTTAAAGCTTTTTTTTTTTATTAATTTTTTTTAAGTTTTTGCATATATCTACTGCTTGCTAGCAGTAAATATATGCAAAAAAAGCTGAGGGTTTACTAACCCTTAAAAAAAAAAAAAAAATATGTGCCTCTCTAGTGTCAGTACAGTGCAGGACTGTTTTTTTATATTGGCTCTCTGGGGAGTTGAAGCTCTCTGCTAAGCACGAGGAGCTGGAATCATTTCTTGCCCATTTCATAACACAAGACTTTGCATATGAATAGTGAAAGCTATACCACTTCCATATTTTATAGATACAATGTGAATGGGTATGTATGACAGGCTTGTTTTTAATGTGTATGGGAGGGGGGATGTATGTATGATAAAATAATACATCCCCCCCTCCTCCATTAACATATGTGGGGGTGTATATTTTTTACATGTGGGGGAGTGCATTTTCTTTGTGTATGGGAGGCGGTGCATTATTTTATATGTGGTGGAGTGTATTTTCTATGTGTGTGAGGGGGGCTATTTTTTTTTGTGTATTTTATATGTACAGGGGTAGTATTTTTAGGGGGGCCCTATTAGGCTTCATTCACACCTGTATCTTTAGGTGCAATTAGGGATTCCTGTGCCAGGCACTTGTGTTTTACTGCAGCAGTAACCCCTTATCTGCCATTTACAAGCGGTAACTGTCACCCATTCAAGTTAATGATCAGGTGACAGCAGCTGCATGTACATGCCTGCACACTGCATGTAATAGTGTGTGATATGATTGCATTTGGTTAGGAATCAATCACTCTCCCTGAACGCATCGATTGTGCATCCAGGGAGAGTGTTTTTTCTTTATTTTTTTCAATTCTTTATTTTAATCACAAGCAGCAGGAGTACAACATCTGTAATAACTGTGCAGCAGCAGGATTATAGTCAAATAAAAGGACAAGAACAAAAAACAGAGCTGCCATTGGTTTGGACAATGAATAATACATTAATCTCAAGTAGAAAGAATGCTTATTGAACCGGGAGGTTAACCACTCCTGCTATACAAGTGGACTTTTTCTGTCTCTGGCGTCTTCGGGAAACATACAAAATTATCAGCTTACCGTTTCCAAAGAACATAAAGAAGTTTGTAGAGAAAAAAGTGGGGGGGAAGGAAGGCCATCCATTCGCCGGGTAGGAAAGGGGGGTGTATATGCAATTGGTGGAGCCGAAAATGCAAGACTACGACACCACGGGAGACTCTGAAGAGGGGAGGTATTCGTGCCAATAGAACCATCTTTTATTGAATTTAGCTTCCTGATGGTGTGAGGATGCTGTCGTGCATTCCATCGTCTTAGTTTCCCATACTTTCAAGATCCACATTGCAATGGTGGAAGCAGTAGTCATTTTCTAAAGCAGGAGGATGCACATTTTAGCAGCATTCAGAAGGTGTATCAACAAGGATCGTTTATACCTGTTCCGTGATAAGGCAGACAAGTGGAGGACAGCAGCCGGGTCATTCTGAAGATCAATCCCAGTCAGTGTCTTACATAAAGCTTGTACATCTGCCCAGAATTTTCCCACAAGCAGAGTGTTTGTTTTCTAACCGCATGTAATCATATCACATACTATTACATGTGGTTTGCAGGCGTATACATGGAGCTGTCACCTGATCATTAACTTGAATGGGAGTCAGCTGCCGCTTGTAAACGCCAGATTAGGGATTCCTGCTGCAGGAAAATGCATGTTCCTGTCACAGGAATCCCTAATTGCACCTAAACTTACAGGCGTGAATGAAGCCTAATAGGGTCCCCCCTATACATATTTGGCAAGCGGCCCCCGTGGGAGAAATACATTTGTTAAGTGGCCCCAAGTGAATTAAGTTTGAGACCCCTGCCCTAGAGAATAATGACAATCCAGCTAGCGATGTCCACATACAGTAGTTTTTGCCCTTATTCACTATGACAGTTGCTGATCATCATCCTAGCACAAGTTAAACAAAACATTTTCAGAGTGGAGTGCAAGCTCTGCCTGCTCTGTGCAAAAATATATTCACCATAGACTCCCTTCTCAAGACCCTAGAGTTGGTTTGACTTTTCTAGGATCCCATTCATTGTGTATTTTCCCCCCTGAACCTTGCAGAAATTGTATAATGCCAGCAACCTCCTTTTTTCTTAGAGCTTTGCTTTTCTCTGGTTGTCAATTTAACCAAAAAATGTATGTATATTGATGCTACAGTGCTCTCCTTTTTTCCCCTCTCCTTAACTCAGTTACATACACTGAATGGCATTTGTGACTGTGCACCTCTGAAGAGTTTTTATGCCAAGCACGCAGAAGTCACAGAAAGTAATGGCATTTCTCTTCAAATGGGAGGAGTTGTTTGACTCAGCATCGTTCTGTGCTGAATACAAGCTGAGGCCAACAGTAGGCTTCATGCATAAAACAGGAGGGGAAGAAAAGTAGTTTCCCATTGTAAGCAATCAGATGCTTTTTTTTTTTTTTCTAGTCTGAGCTGGAAAATGACAGCTGGAATCTGGTTGATATGGGCAACACATTTTTCCCTTTGTTTCTCTTTTAAACTTGCTTGGTGTGTTTGGACGTTCACCTACATGCAAAAAATAAGAGTGTACTCTGCATAAATAACATATTTTGACTGTTACATAGAGATCTGTTATCAACTGTACAATACACCACAGAATCTAATAACAAAAAGTCACAACAGTCCATATCGGAAAACTTTGCATCAGTTAAGACATGTATGTCTGTTTTAATGAGCTATTTCCTTTTAGTTCACACAAAGCTCTATGGGCTGGATTCTGTAGATCAGATTATGCATATGCCTGCATACAGTGACTGTTGCATACTAAAATTCAGTAAAAACTGAATGCTTAAAAAACATGTGCAAATCAAAGCATGTTTACTTAGCGGAGTAGCACAAGCTAAAAATATACGCTAACTACTGAATAAGTCAGACAGTGACTTGTCAAAATTGCGCTGTACCACATTTTACAGTTTTAAGGATAAAGGGTCTGTGCGCCAACAGTTTGCACAGCACTTTACAATATAAGGAAGACATTACAATCGCAATACAATCAAGATAAGATGGTAAGGATAAAGTTTTTATTAATTTAAACAAAGATTTTATTCATTATTCAATTTTTTTTATATAAAACTTAATTCAAAAAATCTTGCAGAATGATCCTAGAATGGTGCTGCCACATCTCCTCTGCGTGTTGTGTGTTGCTGCGCCATTCCTTCTGGTGCTCTGTGTTGCTACATCTATGGTATGCACCTTTTGTGGCGCATTAGCAAATAAATGTGCTGCCTTAAAGGAGAACTATGGGGTTAGTGCTTTTCCCCATAGTTCTCCTTAGGGTAACGGGAGCACACAAACTAGGGTCCTCCCGTCACCCTAAGCTCAGTATACCGCGAGCTACAGCTTGCGGTATATTGAGATTCGCTCACCTCCCGATCTACTGAGCCGACCTGTGACAGTCTCATTGTCACAGGTCGGCTAGAACTATGAGGTGAGTCAAAAGCACTCGCCTCATAGTTCTCCTTTAATGCAAAACAATGATAACGAGTGTTCATGCACCACAAAGATGGAAATGGGTCCTTTCAGATTACATTTTAAAACTATGATAAAACCAGGCAACTACAACTAGAAATCGTTGTTTTGCTCATGGCAATTTTACAGCCAGGTGAGTTTTTGTTTCTACTCCTTTTATATAAATATCACAGTGCCAAATACACTTGATGAATGATGCAGACTTGGGAAATTTTACAATAAATTGCTGGGAAAACCAGTCATGCCAATCACCCTCAGCAACAGTGTATATGAAGAGTATTCTGGTCCTTTACCTACTCCTTTGAGATAATTTAGATTGTATTAGAAAAGTATAGAGTGCCAAAATAAAGCTTTGATGTTCTTGTGACCTTGCTAGTTTTGCAAACTGTGATATGGGCAAGGCTTGTTTTTAGAATTTGGGCTTTGCGCCACGTCTTTACTGAGGGTATGTATAAAATGCTATTCTGGGCAGGCCAAGTTTTTCCTGCAAATGACAGCATGTATATTTTAAAATATGTGAGCCAAGGCTGTTATAACTTGGGATGTTAACAGTTCACTCTGACAGGAGTTACTCACAATGTCATGTCTGACATTGTATTATAAAAAGGCTACACAGTTTCTCAAGTTTTGCAAAATAGATCAGAAGTCTAGGAAGCACTTTTGTGGGTCAGCAACCCTGGGATTTGCCAAAGTGCCATGGAATTTGTATTTAAATCAAAATGTCATTGTAATTATCTTGCCTCATTTGCAGTGCATATGTAAAGAAAATACATCTACCCAAAAAGTGTCAGGGCTGCCAATGCTGACCAGAACGCATAACAGGTGGTCTGACTTCACTGGTTTTGTACTTGTTTTGGGTAGGTGACTTGAAAAGTATAGTAAGCAGGGACAACCAACCAACTAGTATCTTTAGAAGAAGATCAGCATTGGCAGCACACAATTATATCTTGGTATGTTTTTCTGATACACAATATTTGGTTCTGGATCCTGAAAATAAATGAAATCCCTTAAAAATAATGTCCATATACTCTCTAGCACTAAATACCTCTAGGGAAGTCTAAGAGCAGTGATTCTCAACCTTTCTAGGGTCGGGACCCCTTGGTAACATTTGCCAAGTAGTGGTGACCCCCAACAGAGCACTGGACTCGGTAAGGCACTGGACTGAGGACTCGGTAAGGCACTGGACTGAGGACTCGGTAAGGCACTGGACTCCGGACTCGGTAAGGCACTGGACTCCGGACTCGGTAAGGCACTGGACTCAGAAATAAAAATAGAAGCACACTCACAAGAATACAAGCCCTCCCCAGCACCTGCTACCTACTTGCCTGCTCTGTCGCCATGCAGCCTTCCCAGCACTGCTAAGATGCCTGCCTCCTGCAGAGCCCGCACTTTATGGGAAGCAGGAGGACAGCAACGGATGTGAATAGAAAAGTCCGGCTGTAAGCACTCCCCGGCCACTAGATGTCGCTGCAGTGGCCAGGGAGTGTGTACAGCGGCACTTTTATATTCACAGCCGTTGCTGTCCTCCCGCTGACTGACACTGCTACGCAAGGAGGAGGCTCTTCCCCTGTGCAGCAGAAATTGACGCGGCGACCCACAGGTTAAGAACCGCTGCCTTAGAGAGGGGGGTCTGTATGCCTTGCCCTTTTACCATATACTTGTTTAGCACATACCAAATACAATGAGGTTCATTTGAGGCACTCACTACTTTATTTTAAAAGGTTGATTAAAAAATATAATTTATTTTCACAAAGTTAAAACCGCATAGTACAACAAATCTTAAAACGACGTTCGTTTCCCAATACGTCCCTTTTAACATATTGCCTCCCACAGCCCCGTGGCCCCTGTCAATTACAGGTTATCCACACCATACCAGTTTTACAAACATGAACAATTCTCAGAAACAATGACAGCTTGTATAGTTGATTATTTCAGGGGCATGCAGTGTTCCCAACGTGTTTCGCAGAAAGCTTCTTCAGGTGACTGTAGGCAAACAATCTAGCAGAAACAAATGTTTCAAAAGCAGTTGTGCTACTCAATAACAGTAGATCTAATAATCTTTTGATACTAGACCATTTCTTTACTTCTCATATTTGTCTAATACATTACAAATCTCTTTTTTACTCGCTATAAGAAATCTATGATGGCCAGGGCTCATTCAATGTGAGGGTGAAAGCCTTACACCTCAACGTCACAGCCTGGTGGGACCACAGGAAGATACACAATCAGAGCCCAACAAGACGACATCCTGCTAGTACAAACTGATCTGAGGTTAAGTATATTTATGTATTAAGAAATATAGTATAGCTATATAAACACCAGTAAGTCTTCCCCTTTAAATGAGGAGGAGTTAAATTCCCATCAATACTTTTATCAATAGTAGTTCTTCTCAAAGGGTTTAAGTGGATGTCCACATCTCCGTTCTGAGGGATTCTCCTTTCTGCCAACACCATACTACAATCTTTCAGATGGGCTTGGGGTTCCTATACACAATATTTACAATATTACTATGGCTGATACTACATGAAAAGTTCTATATGCCCTCTTATATTTCTGAATTTGAATGTTTCAAAATATACGTCAATATAAAATTTTACATCATGTATAACAAAGATGAATAATGCACATCCTTGAAATGATAAATGATGATAAAGACAGACGAGTAACACATAAATCATAGAAAAGGGATATATGGGTCAAGTATCCACTAAGTTTTATAATAATGAAATATGGAGCATGCACATATTCAGAAATTACCAGGTCACTTGTAAAATATGTAAGCATTAATTGATGGTTATGTGCAAGTACTAAGAAAAAATATTCACATTTACAAATAATAATGTGCTTGTAGGTGCTCATTTACTGTCCTTTAAATTAATGACCTACTCATGCACAGCAATAGATGGAGAGTCTATTGTAGGGGCATATCCAGCTGCTTTCACTGTACATGTTCTGCAGCTCTCTCTTTTAAATGCAAATTTAGCTCTGTATCTGTTACTGGTAAGAGAGGCTCTGGGAGGGGAATGCAAAGCAGAGTCCTTTTTTTTTTTGTTGTATTGAAGTCCACAGCAGGTGCTCAGAGTCTCATGTTCACCCCAGCAGCTGACAAAAAAACATTGTCCCACCTGTCAAACTGTAGACAAGCAAACTGTACTGTAACTCTCTGGATACCCAGAGAACATGCAGGAACCGTTTCACTGCTTCTTTCAAATGTCTAATAATGGACTGTGAAATAAATGTTTTTAGTGGGCAGCAATCAAATTATACTATGTGAAGTCTGGGATATCAGGCATATATTCACTTAGATTGTCTGTACAAGGTCTGAATAATATAAATTATTTTTATATATAAAACATGTTTAATTTTTTGCCAAAAGTATTGGAACACCCCTCCAAATCATTGGATTCAGATGTTCCAATCACCTCCATGGCCACAGGCGTATAACATCAAGCACCTAGGCATGCAGACTGCTTCTACAAACATTTGTGAAAGAATGGGTCGCTCTCAGGAGCTCAGTGAATTCAAGTGTAGTACTGGGATAGGTTGCCACCTGTGCAATAAGTCCATCAGTGAAATTTCCTTGCCACTAAATATTCCACGGTCATCTGTTAGTGGTATTATAACAAAGTGGGAGCAACAGCGAAGTGGTTAGGCCACATAAAATGACAGAGCCGGGTCAGCGCATGCTGAAGTGCACAGTGCGCAGAGGTAGCTAACTGTCTGCAGAGTCAATAGCTACAGACCTCCAAACTTCGTGTGGCCTGCAGATTGGCACAACAACAATGCGTAGAGAGCTTCATGGAATGGGTTTCCATGGCCGAGCAACTGCATCCAAGCCTTACATCACCAAGTGCAATGCAAAGCATCGGATGCAGTGGTGTAAAGCGTGCCACCACTGGACTCTAGACAAGTGGAGACGTGTTCTCTGAAGTGACGAATCACGCTTCTCTCTCTGGCAATCTGATGGACATGTCTGGGTTTGGCGGTTGCCAGGAGAACGGTACTTGCCTGACTGCATTGTGCCAAGTGTAAGGTTGGGTGGGGTTTTTTTTTTAGGGGGTGGGCTTAGCCCTTTAGTTCCAGTGAAGGGAGCTCTTAAGGCATCAACATACCAAGACATTTGGGACAATTTCATGCTCCCAACTTTGCAAGGTCCATAAAGACATAGATGAGCGAGTTTGGGGTGGAGGAACTTGACAGGCCTGCACAGAGTCCTAACCTCAATCTGATAGAACACCTTTGGGATGAATTAGAGCAGAGACTGGGAGCCAGGCCTTCTCGTCCAACATCAATACCTGACCTCACAAATGCGCTTCTGGAAGAATAGTCAAACATTCCCATAGACACTCCTAAACCTTGTGCACAGCCTTCCCAGAAGAGATGGAGCTGTTATAGCGGCAAAGGGTGGGCCAACTCAATAATGAACCCTACGGACTAGGACTGGAATGCCATTAAAGTTCATGTGCGTGTAAAGGCAAGCGTCCCAATACTTTTGGCAATATAGTGTACATTTCTCTGACCATTTAAGGGCTTTTGTAAAAGGGTTTTAGTTCATATCACAACTGCTTTTCTCGCCATACCTGTCAATAAGAAAGCATAAGTAGTCTAGAAGGAGCTCAAAATCACATGTGAAGAGGATGATAAAGGTGTAGTTGCTTAAGGATACTCCACTTTGCACATTATCATGGGACTTGTCCCTGTCTTGTTGAGCCAAAACCAAATGACATCATTAGATATTAAGCTATGAGTCAGATGTGCCCTGGCATATGATAGCTGGAATCTGAAAAGTTAAAGCCCAGTTCCAGCTTTCTAATCCCCCTACCTCCCCAATCTAGAATAACCATTAAACAAAATAAGCACATGGTCAGGGCACCACATAATTTTTCTCCTGGCTATCAGGGTAGGGTAGGGTATCAAGGGTAAGCGCCGTTTAAAACAAAGTTCAGGTCCTAAATCCTGAAGAGAAGGGTGCTTAGATAAAGACATAGGCCTTACAAAAAGCGGATTGAATGGCGCTGGGCATCATTCAACCCAGAAGAGGAACAGTGCTGCACCATGAAGGAGGACTCAGAGTGGGTAAGTACTGCTTGGTAAACTTTCTTTTTTATAGGAGAAAGGTTTTAAAACAATGGAACTGGGTAGGGGCGTAACTAGAAATCACAGGGCCCCATAGCAAAATTTTGTATGGGGCCCTGTGATTTCTAGTTATACCCCTTGCAGAGCCCACTTGAGATCCCACACAGCCCACCTGAGGGTGACCCTCCAGAGCCCACCATAGAATCTCTATGTTGGGCTCTGGAGGGTCACCCTCAGGTGGGCTGATCGCACTCCTTACCTGTCCGCCTCCTCTTCCTCCACGCTCGCTGATGGCCCCGTCTCCTCCTCCGTTGCCGGGCACGCCTCCTTCTCCATCACCGGGCCCCGCCTCCTCCCCTGCTGTTGACCATGGGCCCCGCCTCCTCCTTCACTGCCGGGTCCGGCCTCCTCCATTGTCGCTGCTGGCTCTCATTGACTCAGCAGCGGCTCTGGAGATCTGCTCTGCTGCACAGATTACCGTCAGTGATCTGAACAGTAGCGCATTCTTCTTCAGAGGCGCCAGTGAAAGCCACTAGCAGAGGATGCCATAGCGACCCAGGCGGTCCGCTCGGCATCTGTCCGGGCCCCACTGTGCCCCGGGCCCCATAGCGACCGCCTGGCTCTCTATGGCGATTGTTACACCACTGGAGCTGGGCTTTAATTCTGAGTGATGTTTATATGGATATAGGAAAATCATGTAGTTATTAGTACTAACACTTGTATGTATGAAGCACATTCAGATGTATGAAGCAAATTCACCCAAAACTGCCATTGTGCTCAGGGAACATAAGTACAGTGTGTGTTTTTGTGTCTAAGTTTCTCCATACTCCAACCTTTTGGACACCTACTAAATAAAAAAAATGAGTTTCCTAAAGGTGTTAATAGAATGGTCTACCACCCTTTTGAAATAAGCAGCTACCATTTACAAAAGATTGTATGTCAAATTGAAAGAGCTATTAGCAGGACTTGAAAAATCCACTCGTCCGCTCGTCTGTGACGAGAGGATGGCGGAGCCCGACGAGCAGCTTCCCAGCCGGCCGTTGTAATTACACGGCCGGCCGGGAGCTTTACATTCAAGCGATCGGGCGTCTCTAGAGACGCTGGATCGCTTGTATTAGCAGCTGTCACTGCCGTTGCCGGTGCTGAGATCCACTGTGGCCGGGAGCGGCACGGCTCTGTGACAGGAGATCAAAGGGAGTTCAGTATACAAACTCCCTTTGATCTCCTCTCAGTCCCCGAATGCAGGAAGTGATGTTGATTACATCACTTCCTGCATTTAGTGTCACTCTCCAGCTGCAGAAGCTGATGAAGCCGATCTCTGCTTCATCAGCTTCTCTGGGGGTCCCTAGGTCTTGGAGACCCCTGATGTCTCCATAAAGAGGACCTGTCATGTAAATTGGCTATTACATAGGGAGCTTCTTAGCTCCCCATGTAATAGCAATAAAGCTAAAAAAAAAAAAAAAAAGTAATACTAAAACCAAAGAATTATAAAAAAAAAATAAAGAAGCATAAAAAAAACCAAAAAAAACACATTCTTTTAAAGTCCCTGCCCTCCACATACACACGCAGATATGCGTTGGATGCTCCTACGTGCGAAAACGTGCGCCTATTGTGCCGAGTGAGAGCAATAATTTTAGAGCCATTAATCACTGATAATACTAAACTGATGAGCAGTAAAAGCGGTTTAATCGTCGCCTATGGGCATTTTTGCGGGCGCACGCAATTTTAAGGCTTGACGTGTTTGGTGTCTATTTACTCCCCGTGACCCCGAATTTTATGTTTTACTAAAAATATGGGTATGAATAAATGTTTTATAACATAACGTAGGGAAATTGTTTTTTTTGTTTTTTTTACATTTATGGTACTTTTTTCATTATATAGTTTAAAAAAATAACACCCCCCCCTCCCCAGTGGTGATTATATACCTACAAAAGAAACCTCTATCTGTCCCCAAAAAATGTTAACATAAATTGCAAGGCTATAGTTCGGTCATGCTTGATGGTGAGACACCATCAAATTTTTCAAGCCCTGGCTATTAGAGCCAACTTTAGCTTAGGTCGACAGGCTGGAACATTTCCTCAGGAAAGGTTCTTTTAGGCTATTTTTTTTACAGTAAAAGGATTTCAAGTCTCAGTCAAAGCCATTATCAGCTTAATTTAGTTTAAAAAAAAATTACTTCATAAGTAACATGATAAATTGACAGTTCATATTTGTGGTGCACCAAGATGTCTGCTCACCAAAATATGCAAATCCCCAAACACACAACACTTATCAACCAAGACATGCTGGTACTGTGCCCGAAAATGTGACTCCCATGATTCATATTCTTTTTCACGGGTACCAAGATAGCTCTTGATGAGTCATCTTACTGATTCTGCAGAATGAACTGTACACCTTGGGACTTGGCACATTTTATACCACTTGCTTTACTTTAGTCTATGGTGAACATGATATAGTCTAAAATATTTCTAAGGAAACAAAATGCTAAAGTACAGACACTTGCAAACACCTGTATTATTCAACACATCAGTCAATGTGCCCCTATGGAGCCCCTTGTATCCTAGACCTAGTCTTTCCATTAGGTTGAAAACTAGGCCTCAACTTCTGCCCAGGTTAAGAATAAACCTCATTCCTCCTGACACTAAGCCCCACCCCATCCATTCAATGCTAGAACCACTGCTCTTTAGTGAAATTCTCATATTTGGCAGCTGATTGACATAGAAGGAAGTAATCACTGGGAGGTAGACGGAACCTAATCTCAACAAGGCAAAAGTCAAAGCCCCATGTACTGGAATCCAAGCAAGTGCTGTGATTGGGGGGTTTAGTGAAATTCTCATATTTGGCAGCTGATTGACATAGAAGGAAGTAATCACTGGGAGGTAGACGGAACCTAATCTCAACAAGGCAAAAGTCAAAGCCCCATGTACTGGAATCCCAGCAAGTGCTGTGATTGGGGGGGGGGGTCAGGGATGTATCAATATCTCTCCGCCTCCAATCACAGAATGTTTAAAAAAAAATACAAGACATTTCTTTATTGGACAATAGTGAAGAAGGGAGGGTGATGCGACCAGAGTGCTGCACAGCTCAGGTGCGCATGTCTCCCTCTCTTCAATGCCAAGAAGCTGGGTGTTGTGTGCATGGGGATGGCATGCTGCAGGGAAAGATTTGTATACTTTGCAGCCTCCCTCTGCACATAACACCCAGCTTTTTTTAAAAAAAATTTCATCCAGTTGTCTTTATAAACACTTTTCAATGGCAAAACAATAGCAAGTAAGTATAGATCAGAACATAGTCATCCATAACCACTAGCGTTACACAGTGCAATAGATCTTTGGGGTTCTTCCTGTATAGAGTACAGTAATACCTTGGTTTACGAGCATAATTCGTTCCAGCAGCATGCTTGTAATCCAAAGCGCTTGTATATCAAAGCAAATTTCCCCATAGGAAATAATGGAAATTCAGATGATTCGTTCCACAACCCAAAAATATTCATATAAAATGATTACAATACTGTACTGTAATATAATACTGTACAAAATATAAAGAAAAATAAACCAATTACAGGTGCCTTTGTGGCCAGTGTGAGAGGGACAAGAGAGAGGAGGATTATTGTGTAGGACAACTTTCACTATCACTAACGGAATCACTGCTATCTCTTGACTCAATGGAATCTTTTTCATTTTGTGAAACCTTAACAAGAAATCTATCCAATGTGACATTGCATTGTCGTTAAACAGACTCATCGCTCGCACTGCTACAGCCTTATTTGGGTGGCGCTTTTCTACAAAATTTTGCTCTTCTTGCAAGACATTTGCTTGTATATCAAGGCAAAATTTTTCAGAAATGTTTGCTTGTCTTGCAAAACGCTCTCAAACCAAGTTACTTGTAAACCAAGGTATTACTGTATATGGCTACAGGATAACCAAAATATCTAGAAAATAACTAACCAGAAGAAGAAGGGAACTTAGAGAAACAGAGTAATGTAGGAAGAACATCATACATAAGAAATGCGCAACAAAAGGGGAAGGAAAGAGGAGACAGATAGAGAAAGAGAAGATAGAGGTATAGGTGGCCAAGGGGTTCCAAGGTCCCATGTGGGGAGTAGTACATGTCACAGTTCAAATAGGCATTCGTCAAAATCACCCAGGAGGGAGTAGGAAAGCCACGGATCCCAAACCATGCGAAATGTTGGCATAGAGTCTTGCAATTTAGCAGTTAGCTTTTCGTTAATCATAACCCAATGTAGCCTATATTTGACTGCTGACAAGCAGAGATTGCCTGAAAACCATGCTCCAGCAATCACCTGCTTCATATGGGCAAATTGATGGTTAGAAAGGTGCTCAGTTGGTATATTCAACAAAGCCTGAGACCCTAGGCATTGGACAGTCAGGTAAGACCACCGTGTATGATAAAAATTACCCTCTGCTGAACAGCGATGAAAACAATTTGACAAATAGCATTTGCTTTGTTATTAGTCTTGATTGGTGAAGTGTTACTTGAGCAAGACTTAGTTGTGGCCCATATCTGTTCCCAAGTATCATCATCCAAAGCTTCCCCTAGGTCAGTCTCCCAACTGCGCATATAGGTGTAAGGCCTTGGGGTGCTTTTTGATGTTAGAGTTGTGTATACAAGAGATATTAGACCCAGCGAGTGGGGATAATCCTGATATTTGGATTCAAATTGAGTAAGCGAGAGCTGATCACCAGATAGGTGAACAGTGGAGGCTACTTAATTTTTGACCTGCAAGTTGTGAAACAATTGAGAAGCAAGCAGATGAAATTGGCTGCTCAATGTAGAAAATGGTTTCAGTCCAGAACGGGTAGTAGAATTCATCCAGTGACAAAATATGCTTGGTGAGTCCAAGCTTGGAGGGGTTGAGAACGATGGAAAGGAGGTGTAGGCGGGTGGAGAGTTAACCACCTGAGTTCTTAAAAGTACAAGTGCACCAAAATGGACATTTCAAAACCGAAATTAAAAAAAATTGTCAGGCCAAAACTGAAAATGTGTTTTATTTTAATTTTTTATTCTTTTAATATTTTGTTTATTTTTTTAATTTTCTTTTTCTGCAGCCCCAGCACTGAATGAACATGAATCCTCTATACTGAGTGTTCCTGTTCATTCATAACTTGAGGACATACCGTAGTATGTTTACTATAACTACAACTATGAATGAACAGGAGGCGATGTAGATCCCTTCCCATTCAGTCATAATTGGGGATACAGTAAACATACTCTGTCCTCAATTATGTACAAACACTCAGCGGCTGAGCGAGCGGTGCAGGGAGGAGAGCTCAGCCTCCTGTGACAGCGCGAGCTGTCTCTGTCCCCACACCGCTCTTCTGATCTGTGACAGGAGGCTGAGCTGTGTGGGAGGAGAGACGCCGGCCGCTCACAGCACTCTCCTCCTGCAGTGCTCGGCCACGTGTGACACTTTCTCTCCTCCCCGCTGGGACACAGAGCAGCGCCCAGCGCGGAGGGAAGAAAGCAGGGATGCGCCGCTGTATCGGCAGAAAAATGGCACTTTCGGCATTTTATCCCTACTTAATAATATCTCAGAGCCGGAGTGGGTGGCAGATAATGGGGTTAAGTAAGGAGCACCTATCCTTCAGGTGAAGCCACATAAGGTTATGGCTTCGAGTGGATTGCAGTCCACCGATTTCAAGGCGACCCATAGGGAAGTTTCAACAGTTGCAAGATAGTAATAGGCAGGGAAGAGGCAGAGCGGGAGGGGGGCCAAGTTGCTGCACCATGGGCATCTGGGTTGTACTTGCCCCCTGGGCTAAAAGTTGCCAGTCAGCCCCTGGTAAGTTGGCACCCAGCTTTTTAATGATAATTCACACACCTAGTGCAGTATGCTCATAGTATGGATTCAAAATGACAATCATTTTTTATATCTAGAAGAGGTACTCTTTTTATTTTCATTTTTTATAGCGTTGTTCGATGGATGGAACAGAGTTAACAGTACATGTAAACCATCTGGCTGAAAAGTCACTTTCTGATTTCTCTAACTCTCACTTGTTTCTGGAAAGTTGCTGAACATTCTGGTTGCAAGCCAGAGAAGGAAACTCGCTGCTTCCTGTCTTGCATCAGATGTAGCTTGATCTTTCCTACTGGTGTTAAATTTACAGTTTGCTATGCAGCCACAACGGCTTCTCTACATATAGCTATGAATACCAAGTGAAAAGATCAGTCAGCAGCTCATTTGGGCATTTTTACATGCCAGTCTCAGTTAAGTTAAAGAATATCTAAACTCAAAAGCAAAAATTTAATATATTGCAGTTTACTAATACTTAGATGCAGTGGTGTATTCTGGTTTGGGGCTGCCCTAGGCAAAACAAAACTTGGCGGCACCCCCCACACTAAATTTACCCTACCCGACTGTGGTCTCAGGTGGGCTCTGCAGGGTTTGTGGTGGGCTTTGCAGGCTGCAGATCCTGCAAAGCCCCCTGAGACCCGGCAAAGCCACCATAGATCCTGCAGGATCTCAGAAAGGCTCTGCAGGATCTGTGGTGGGCTTTGCAGGCTGCAGAGCACACTATGGATCCTGCAAAGCCCCCCTGAGACCCGACAAAGCCCCCTACAGATCCTGCAGAGCCAACCAAAGGGTATTGGACAGCACACCTGGGACTTTTTGGTGGGCAGTGCAGAATCTATGCTGGGCTCTGAAAGCACAGGCCTCTTACCTTGCACGGCCTGACCTCTTTGGAACACAGCCTCCTTGTCCTCGGCAACTGACTGGACGGCCTCCTCATCCTCGGTGTCCAACACGGCCTCCTTGTCATCTTTGCTGCCCGACTGGAGCTCCGGCGACGCCTCACGCCTCCTCCGTCAGTGTCTCTGCCCCCTGGCTCCTCCATTTTCGCACCCCGCCTCTTCCCTCTCTGGGGCCACTCAACAAATTTTCTTCTCTCATGGGGGCCGCTTGCCAAATTTCATACTATAAAATAAAATGTAACTGTATCCGGTTTGGTACTACAGACACCAATATAGCCACAATGAGGCCCCTTTCATATCTGTAGGTTTAGGTGGGATTAGGGATTCCTGCATCAGAAACTTACGTTTTACTGCAGCAGAAATCCCTAATCTGATGTTTACACGCGGTAGCTACCACCCATTCAAGTTAATGATCAGTTGACAGCAGTTCCATGTAAACGCCTGCAACACCGCATGTAATGATACGTGATATGATTACATGCGGTTAGAAAACACTCTCCATGGATGCACAATAATTGCGTCCAGGGAGAGTGATTGATTACTAACCAAATGTAAACATATCAGGTATCATTACATGCAGTGTGCAGGTGTTTACATGCAACTGCTGTCACCTGATCATTAACTTAGGTGACAGCTGCCACTTGTAAATGCCAATTTAGGGATTTCTGCTGCAGGAAAACGCAAGTTCCTGACGCATAAATCCCTAATTGCAACTAAAATAAAGGTGTGAATGTAGCCAAATACACTTCTACCCTCCCCCCGGTAAAAACAAACAACCCCTGTACATATCAAATAATACATCCCGCCCCCATACACATGAGAAAATACCCCCCCACACACTTTAACAATATATATTTTAAAGAGGCTTCTCTTTAATGTCCAACAATAATCCAGATCTTTTTATTCACAAGGTACACACATTGTGTATGTATGTATATATATATATATATACACATATGTATACACATATGTATAACGAGTAACAACTACCCCTTACTCATTAACAATGGGGGGTGCAGGATCTGGGTGTCCCCCATGTAGATCCACATCAATCGCGATGGACGACAGATTCCTATAAGCCCCACTTCCTGCAAACCCCCCACAACCACTGGGCCAGGGTTGTGGGGAAGAGGCCCAGTCACTTTTTTTTTATGTCACTTTTCTGCAATTAATTCTCGTTCATAAATATAATTTAACGCATCCGAAATTAATTCCAATTTCGGATTCGGACGAATCTAAATACAGAAGCGAATTGACTTTCAGACCAAAATCCCAAAAAATAACGAAATAACAAAAAATCCCCAACGAATCAAATTTTTTTGCGGCACACATGTCTAGCTCTGTTGCACCTCCATTGAGTGGAGCCCACCCTAGAATAGGAAGTGTGTTAATGGCCAGATCATCAGGTAAAAATAAATGAAAAAAAAGCCTAATCAATGAAAACGAATGCAGACACTACATTTAAGGGTTAGTAAGCTGCAGTGTATCATATTTTTATTTTTGGGTTTAGATATGCTTTAACCTAACACAAAAACATTGGTCTGCGTTCTTTCAGTTTGGTAGCACTGTGCTATTTATCCAAAGAGCAATATTCCAACATGATCAGAATTCTGTGAATGTAAGTAAAACACAGGTAGAAGGAAAAAGACTATCAAAAACTACTGGCTTGAGTCTTGGTTCTTCACCAAAAAATTAAACTGTGTTTGGAGTCCCACAGTGATATTAAATGACCAGTTTATATTGAATTATGTTAGCCCAAAAACATTATTTGACATTGAAGCTTGGGTAGATGGAATGCACTGTTGCTTAGTTACAACAGTCGCTATTGCCAGGCTAACCTTTATAAATGAACCCTTAGGTGTCTGTATTTCTTGACCTATTCATTGTTCTTGTACCTGCAAAAGCTTTTAGCGATATGTGCTTTGAGTAGTCTTCCCACTCACAGGATGCATGGGCAACTTTCATGTACTGTACGTGTCACCTAGGTCACCACTATTGCTGCTGTACCAATGTATTTCCACAACAAATGTTTTTTGTTTATTTTTTTGCAAAATATGAAGGGTTATTAAGATTTTATAGCATATAAGAGAAATAATTATACCTATGACAACAAGTTTGCCAGGCAAGATAAGAAAAGTCACAAGCACCTATACTCATAATCACTAAATAAGGTAATAGAGAGGTATGAGGCAAAGGACAAGGCAAAAAGGCTCAATTTAATTTGCATCAGGCTGTCTACACTGTCAGGGGCAAGGCAGTGGCGTCACAAGGGGGGTGCGGCCCGCACCCGGGTGACACCATTGGAGGGGTGACACCAAAAAGCCCACAGTAATTTTGGTGTCACCCCCCTCTGAAAAGTCGGGCGTTCGGTCCATGACAGTATCAGGAGAGAGGAGGGGACACGGCGGCATACCTTATCCTGCCGGGTGACTGTACCCTCCCCTCTCTGTCGGCGTCCATCACCAAGATGGCCGCCGGCAGGTATCCAAATACTGTAGCGCGCGCGTGGTGACGTCACGCGCATGCGCAGTGACGTCTCGGCGGGATGACACTGGGTTACCGCTCCGGGTGTCACCCACTCACAGGATGCATGGGCAACTTTGAATCCTAAATCAGTTACTAGTGTGTGGATCTTGGAACTATTTACATTGCTATGGATGTTCTTATCAATGCATGATTTGAAAAATCATTAAAAATATATAAAGATGTCCCATTGGAAGTATCCAGAATCCATCTGTAAGCAAAAAGAAAAATGTTGTCTCTATGTAAAAGCAACTGAAAAACAAAAGAGTACTATTGCTTCCTCCTTCTGAACATCAAAGCCCAGGGGAGGGTGGTGATAGATCAGCTAACATGTATTCCTTGATCTACCCTGGGTAGTATGAAACTGGAAAAGCCTGGTTTTGATCACTTCCAGTTTCAGAGTTGTCAAACCTTGGCCTGCTCTGGCCAGGGAAGAAGCTGATCGAGCACAGTCTGTACTTGATCAGCTTCAACAGAATGCAGAGGTGCCATTAAGGGTCTAATAGACTCCTGATATCTCCTTAAAGAAAACCTGTCACCTGAACGATGCTATCAGCCATCTTGTAATAGGAATAAAGTTAAAGAAGAACGCTGGGTTTTTATAAAAAACTAACCCTTGCAGTGGGGATAACACTGCACTGCAAGGTAGAAATGTAACCCCGCAAAAAAATTGTTTTGGATCGCTTCAGGTTTTTATTTCCTTCGTTTTTTGGCTTTCGGCTTTTTTGATTTGGTTCGTCGTTCGGATTTTGTATCCGTCCAAATTTTTGTTTCAGAAAGATGCACAACAGGAAGTCAGAAATATGGATTTCTGAACCCAAACTGCACAGATAAGTAATTTTATTTATATTTAGGCAAACAGTAGAAGTAGATTCAGCTCTAAGAAACTGTTTCCTCATTGGAACCTCCTGGCTCGAAGCGACTGTCAACTTTCCAGCAAAGTCTTTATACTGTGGAAGATTTCTTTTGAGGATTTCTTGAGCGATACCTAATGGGCAACTCAAACTTCTGTTAGTGTTCTGCATAAAGCACATTAGGACTCCCACTGCATTGTGATTGGCAGCGTTGTCAACCATGGGCTGCAATCTGTGTGCATCAGCCACTAATAACGTTTTATTTCATAGCTGTGATAAGATTTAGGCATGGACAGTGTTACAAAATTGGTATTATGCTGCCATCTAGTGTTCATCAATAGTAGGTACAAGTCAACCAAACTGACCCATAATCTGCTGGCTTTTTATAAAAAGCTTGTGGCGCTGTCTACATGCTTCCGAAAGAGATTTTACCTTCTTCTCCTCCCCACACAATTCATATTCCCGAATCGATCTTTTTCTGGCGGACAAGCAGACCCTGATTAACATATCTAAATCTACTATTCATGACATTACATGGTCGGACCATGCACCGATCTCCCTATCCATCGCGAGCCATTGGAATCCCTCCATTGTATTTGTATGGCAGAATAACGTGCCTTTAATGCTTGTCCCCCAGAATGTGAGGCAGATTCAAGAAGCCCTGCGGGAATATTTTCTGCTGAATGAATCTTCAGTGGAAAGTGCGTACAGCCTTTGGAATGCGCACAAGGCATGTATAAGGGGGGTGCTCATGAAATTGGGCGCTCAATCTAAGAGGCAGAGATCCAGCCGCATAAACCACCTTCTAGTCCAAATAGAGACTTTAGAAACCCGCAACAAAGCAAACCCAAATATCACTGACGGGGCTGCCCTTACACAGCTTAGACAAGACCTCCGCATGTTACTGCTGGAACGGTTTGATAAACAAAACTCTATCAATAGGGCCCGATTCTATGCTAATGGTAGTAAAGCGGGGAAATTGCTAAAAATCTTCACATTGTTTGAGGAAGAATACACTAATCCCTATATGTAAAAATGCAATTCAGTTATCTAAAACAACATTTAGGTGAAATGACTTAACATATACTGTATATAACATTCCATAAAATTAAATTATTAAATCTCACTAAGACAAAACACTGACAAAAAGTCTGAAATACTAAAGGACCTCATGTATTCTAATGATAGACAATGATATCAAACTTGGTATAATATATAAGTATGTTAGCCACTCATCTACCCAAAAATAAATCTTAGCCCCATTAAAAGGGAAATTAGAGTGACACTAAACTCTGGATTTATATAGCGCCAACAGTTTGCACAGCGCTTTACAATATAAGGAAGACATTACAATCACAATACAATTCAAGACAAGATGGTAAGGAGGGCCAATGGGGTAAAAGACATTACTGATGACAAGTTCCTTTGCCCTCTTCCTGCTTTTTTTCCCCTTTCATTCTTTTTTGGCACAAAGATCTCAATTAAGGGAACACTATACAATAATGTCTATGTTATTGATATTATAAATGGTTGTCCACACAATATGGGTTTTAATGCCTCACAAAAGCATCTATTGCATATCCCATGGATATCGCTCAGGATGAGATCCCAATCCACATGAATAATGTGTTTTCATACATGGTTCACTGCCTATGTGCTTTTTGTATCCTTAAACAAAAAAGTCTATTTTGTGTGCAGGTCAACCGCATGGAGCTGCGGCTGCCAGAGCTCTCAACAGAGCAGAGTCCTGACAGTGAGCTGGAAACTGTGAACACCTGCCCATAAGGAGAGCCATGCATAACCCCGAGTTATGATTCCCCTAGATCTATCAAAGTGATAGGGAGTGCCCAAGCAGACCAGTCACAGTGCACACACAACATAGGGGAACAAGGAGAAGGGTACCTACAAAGTAACAGACCACTCCAGCCACTGGCCCATAACAAGGGAGGAAAGAAGGTCCATTCACTTACCACTTACTGAACGTGCGGAGGGTACCATCTCTTGGAACAAACACCACAGCAGGGACGCTGTCTGCCTGGGGGGACAGAGTATGTGCCCCCCGTGAGGAACACTCACAGGCTGCCCCAATCCAAGATAGAGCTGTCGCAGCAGACCTCGCATGTAACTAAGGATCTGCATGCTCTCGAAGGCTGAGCTGGGAGCACTACAAGAATCTTTATTAGCCAGCTTGTCACCCAGCTCAGCTGTTGATTGAATGCCTGGAAAACAGATGAAAAAGCAAAAAAAAACAAATAATAATTTCCTGGAAAGAAAAAAAACTAAGATTCCCAGCCAGGGAGCTTAGGTCCTCACTCCTTGAAACTAAAATGCTGCTTTTACCAGTTGGGAATTTGGCCACCAGCAGGGGCCACCCCTAGGCTGTGCTTTGTTTTTTTATACCTAGTGTTTTACTCCTGAAGGTGGCGCTATAACCCAACAGTCAAAATCTAAAGATCTCTGCTGTGTCCTTTTGACCAGCTCCAAACAAGGGGTTGCTAATTAAATACAGTTTAGTCCAACCAGACTGCAGACTCACTTATGTTGATAACACTGATTCCATTAGGAACACACACAGAACACTTCTGCTTTAATTTGTGGGACCAAAAAATGTAATGCACAGCCCTGTTAATCTGAACAGGACAACCCACAGCTAATTGCTTGGTATAGCCTCATAGCTAGAGTTAAATGTGCCAACTTGTGTATATTTGTATAGTATTGTAGGGGGGACAGGCGTAACTAATATTAGCAGCAGAAACCAATGAATGAGACAGGGACACCCAGGAACAGTCCAAGCAGGTTTGTCTTACACTTTTATTCAGCAAGGCAGCAAACAAACACAGCTTCAATGCAGGAGGGGCAATATTCACCACTTTGGGTAACCTTCTCTTAGTTGTAACCAGAACAAATGTCACCATTGGAAGATATCCCTGTTATTTCTGTTCCTGATGCCCTGATCAATCTCATCCCCGAGATGTCATCTGTCAGATAAATTTTTTCAAAAATAAAGAAGCCATCATGAGAGCTGCCCGCACCCAAGATGCCATCCTTCTTAACAACCACCATGTCTCCTTACTAACTGACCTGTTGGTTCACACGCTTACCTCACACAAAGCTCTAAAGCCTCTATTAGAAGTGCTACGCCAACGCAACATGAAATATCGATGGGGATTTCGCTTCCAACTGATTATCTACCATGAGGGAAAATCAGCTGTTTTCCACACTCTTAATGATCTCCCGGCCTTCCTCGGTGAACTCGATCTTCCCCATATCACTTTGCCAGAATGGCCCTGGAAACCGACTCTCCCTGGATTCGTCTCCCATTCGCCTTGGCAGAAGAAATTGGAGAAACCATCGGGAAGTGTCACAGCCTCCACTTCTTCACACACCTGAAGTGTATTGCTGCCTGTTCTGTCACTTGATGAGGCTTCTCCAGTTGATGTCCGCATTGAATACCTTGTCCCACGTTGCCCTGGGTTTGAATGACCTTGTTTGATACCGTCTCCAAGAGGCCTCCTGTACATGATATTGAAGACTCCCTGCCGCTGTGTCCTTGAACTGCTGGATACCTGTTGCCTTATTTTCACAGTTTACATGCCTTTTATAGCTGCTGTTGTTTATTATTCTACACATATAAATTACTCATTTTATTTGTTATGATGTTTTCCTAATCTACACATTTTCTTTTTGTGTTTTATTATCTCTATGCCCAGCAGCGGGAGACACTTTATGTGTTTTCCACGTTACCCCTATTTAGGTTGTCAGTGAAAATTCTCACTGGCCTCTTTATTGCTATTAGTAGTCGTTGATCCATATAGTGGTGTACTGCCATGTACTTTCCTTTTTCCACCGCTAGATGAAGCTTTGGTCTATGTTTATCTGTTCTTCAGTTCTTACTGTTTCCTATTATGCTTCTCCCCTCTTGCCTCTCTTCTCTCTTCTTCTTCTTCGTCCTCTCTTTTTCTGATCCTGGGAGATATGTTTCCTGTAATGGCCCTTCTCTTTTACCCCCCTAATGGCTACCATTCATGTTTCTTGAGATTTCACAGCTACTATTTGACATTGTACAATCTTCATCTCTAGAAGGTGCATCTGAATCTTTAGAGACTTATTTGGAACATACTGCTCTCCGTTAGATCCTATTGTGATATGTGAAATAGATTCTCCTTTCACGTCGAAAGAAATCGAATTGGCTATTCACTCTCTCCAACCTGGTAAATGCCCTGGACTAGATGGCTACTCGCCTCGATTTTTTAAGGTGTTTGCAGATACTCTTTGCCAATATTAGCCTGCATGTTTAATTCAGTAAATGACTCTCATCCTTTCCCCTCCAACATGTTAGCTGCAAACATATGTGTCATTCCCAAACCCGACAAGGACCCGTCTATATGTCATAACTATCGGCCAATCTCTTTGCTCAATGTGGACATCAAATTGTTTTCTAAAATTATTGCTCTGCGTATCTCCCCTTCATTACCCTCTATAATTAATACTAGGGTTTGTCCCTGGGTAGCCACTAGCCACTAAAACAGGCTAGCCACTAAAACAATTCCCCTGATCTCTCATGTCCACAAGCACAACACTCGGGCCAGCTTATTGTCTATTGACGCTGAAAAAGCCTTCAATAGGGTAAATTGGCGCTTCCTTCGCCTTGCTCTGCTCCAAATCGGTCTAGGTCCTAACATCATTTCTAAAATCATGTCCCTCTATTCCTTCCCAACAGCCCGTGTTATGGTAAATGGCAGCTTTTCTGACTCCTTTTCAATTTCGAATGGTACCAGACAGGAGCACCCCCTATCCCCTCTCCTTTACGTCATCGTCATGGAACACTTGGCACAGGCTATTCGCTCCAACCCTGATATTCATGGAATCCGTACATCCTCCTTGCATCACTAGATGTCCTTATACGCAGACAATTTACTTTTGTATCTCACTCGCCTTCATGTTAGCGTCCCGGTGTTATTGTTCAAGTTTTAAAGCTACGGTAGGTTTAGTAATTTCAAAGTCAATATGTCTAAATCAACGGCCTTTCATCTCACTCCCCCTCACCCCCACAGGAAGTTCAGGGAAGCTGGGCTGAGAGAGTTGGAGCTATTCAGAAACATGATGACTGTAAGGGCCTCGGAAAAAAATATTTAAAAAAATACTTTGCTGGACAATGCATATTTGTCTAATCTGGATTTATTATTGAAAAAAAAAATACCCTTAACTCTAAAATGCAGTTTTAAGGTAGTAAGAGTTAATTTTAGAGTTAGGGGAAGACTAAGGGTTAAATGGTAAAAGTTAAGGGGAAAGTAAGTGTCAAGGATTTATTTACATTTTAACCTAAACAGCCGGACAGGAGCCTTGTAGATGCGGGTGAGCATTTTAAGACGTCCCTCCCCGCCCTCCACAGTGGGGAAACTGTGAAACATGTAAACAGCCAGCGATGGCTGTTTAAATACAAGCATTCTGGCATCTGTAGAGATGCTCGATTGCTTGTATTTTGTGCGGGCCCAAAATCCGATGTGCCCAGTGCAGGCCAGGACCGGCATGGCGGCTGTGTCACTGGAGATCAGAGGGAGATCGGTACACCATATCCCTCTGATCTCCTCGCCGGGCTCCGAATGCAGGAAGTGATGTATATTACATCACTTCCGCACAGAAGCCGGAGAGAAGCTGGTGAAGCAGATCTGTGCTTCATCAGCTTCTCTGGGGTTCCCTAGGTGACATTAGGGATCTTAGAAACTTGCACCATACACTGGGAAAATGCAGTTCACACAGCATTCCTGTGACTAGATTGCGCTGAGGAGTATAAGAATGCTTAAGCTCCTTGGCTCCATCTAGTGGCGGGAATGATGTGTTAACGGTATTCCCCCCAGTGCATGGCTGGGCAGAAGTTTTATAAAAACACTCTAGTGTTGGGTTCTTAACCCAAGGCCTGTTCACACGACGTCCGTTTTCTGCGCTGACCTGATCCGTACGCTCCTGCACTAAAAATGCATCCCAATGTATCCCTATGTGTTTTATGGGCTACAGTTCTTACGTCCGCAGTCCGTTTAAGGTTACGGTCAGGAAATACGCAAAACGCGTCAAAAACGCACTGCGCTGCAGCTAACATACTGACAGCCCCACTCCAGCAAAAAAAAAAAAATGTTTTTTTTTAAAAACTGGAACGCATCAATAATGCGGCAAAAACACATAGCACCGCGTCTGCAGATCCGGAGCTGATCAGAACCTGAAACTCATGTGAACAGGCCCTGAAGGTAATACATCGTTGAACTACCAGGTACAAAATATATTTGCTCTACTTGTATTTCTCTGTTATATACCCAGAGGCTGTAAAGGTGAGAAGTGCACCTCTCTACAGAGCTCAATCTTCTCTATGCATGCATGTTTGCATAGATTACTAAAATATGTGATTATGAATATAAGTGGATGCAAAGCCAACTGGGGTGCACATAGCCAGAGCTGGTTCCATTTCAGCTTGTGGAAACATTTTTCATCACAACAAATGGAACTCCAGGCACAGTTTTATTGTTTCAGATACAATAGGGAAGGGTTACCACTTGTATTGTTTTAATTTCTCTGTGTGTCCATTTGGTAGTCACTGGGACCTCAAACATGTCAGATTTTTTCTGCTGTCTATTGTATTTCTACATTGGGCAAATTTCCTCTCAAACATGTGTAGTCAGTAGAACAGGAAGTGACAGGAAGTCTGTTTAAGTTCATTTTTACACATATAACATGAAGTGACATTTCTCAAATGGGGACAGAAACAGCAAAAAGAAAAAGTGTTAGTTAAACTTTTTAAAGCAGAACAGCCAAAATAAGATAAAATGAATCGCCTATTGAAAGATAAAACCAAAAACCACCTTTTCTGCAATATTCACCAGATGACCCCCCAGGCTGTGACTGGACAGTGAAAGGAGAAGTAGAACAGCGATAAGCTGATGTGTATGTCCAAAGTTTCTCTTTTTGAGAGGGATCTTTAGTCACTTGCTACTTTGTATAGTTAGGGTTGTTCATATATGGCTGATCTAGTAGCCTTTACTTACATGTTTTGTATATGTAACTAGGATTAATGGCCAATTTTCCTACACACTGACTACATTTAGGCCCACTCTGCATTAATTGACTGGTTTTATTTGAATTCTGATGACTCTTTATTTGTCAGCACATAAACAGATTGGTTCCTTGTGCTGCTTCTTCCTCCTACTCTTTTGCCCTGCTGTAAATGGGCAGAAGGCTGAAACCAGGTCACAATCAGGTACATGCACTGCTTCATTTAAAAGGTAATTTAATGATGTACTGATGAGAACAGAACTGTCTTATTTTGTTGGGGGCAGCCGGTGCTCTGGCCCCGGGCGTAAAGCTGAAGGGTGGCGCCGGCCGCAGGCCGAAAATGGCACTTTTGACTAAATGCTGCTGCCATTTTGTCGAAGCAGCCATGATTTCTTTCCTCCCCGCTGGGTGCTCCTCTTTGTCCGAGCAGGGAGGAGAGAAAGTGACAGCCGGCCGAGCGCTGCGGGAGGAGACCACCGTGAGCCGCCAGTGTCTCTCCTCCCACACCGCTCAGCTGCCTATCACAGTCCGGCAGAGCGGTGTGTGGGCGGAGACAGCCCACGCTGTCACAGGAGGCTGGGCTCTCCTCCCTACACCGCTCGCTCAGCCTCCTGTGACAGCGTGTCAGGATGCAAACAAAGCAGTGGGTCCGGATAACCTGCACCCCAAGGTACTTAAGGAATTAAGTTTTAAAAAAAATAATATATATATTTTTAAAAATGTGAAAAAATTAAAATAAAAACATGTGTGGGGGTGGGGGGTGCTGGGTACAGTTCCAGTGGATGTTTAGATAATGGAGGGGGTCGAAAAAAACATTCTGCCCCGGGCGCCCATAACTCTGGTTACGCCACTGTGTGGGGCTACCCCTGCACTACAAGAGTTAACTGCTTGTTTTTCTATAAGGGTGGAAAAAAAGAGGATATATTCATCCGATCCTCGGTCCTGTGTCAGTGACTGCTCACCGCTCTAGCTGTGGTATGCTCCTCAGCTTGTTTACATCTAATAGACCTGTATTAGATGGGATGACATCACGGATCCTTAGACTACCGGAGCTCAGGAGAGAAGAGGCTAGCAGCCAGGCGAGACTGAGGATTGGGTGAGTATTTCACCTTTATTTTCCCCTCCAGACAAAACGAGCATGTAACCCTTGAAGTGCAGGGGTAGCCCCACGGCAAGGGTTCATTTTTCCAAATTCTGGTGTTCCGCTTTAAGGCCGGATGCACGCACACTTCAACGCATGAAAAACCACACCTGCAATTTTTTTTTTAACACACCACACTACAATACACAAATGGTTTGCATCTGTGTGTTGAGGTTCACTGAAATGCATGTGTTAATGTGAGCTGGCAAGGTGTCTTGAGGTGCCATTCAAAATAATACACAGTGCAGTGCCATGACATAAATTTTACCGCATGTTACTGCAGAGCACACGTCTGAATGGACCCTAGAGATAACACTTCAGATAAGAAAGTGAAAACATCTCCGCTACTGTTATCATTGATTTATAGAGAGCCATCATCTCATGTGGCATGTACAAAGTGCTGACCGTGATACAAACAAGGGTTAGCAATACTTCTCAACAGTTGTCTGTACACAGGATCTTTGTAGTTTCACTTTATGTGCTGACTATACTATACCCCCTGCAAAATACATCAACTGGGAAGTAGCCTCTCGGTCCAATGTTTCCATTGCTCTACAACACCAGCAGATGTTTGGCATGCAGGCCCGGCGCTACCGCAAGGCAAGTCAGACGGCCGCCTGAGGGTGCTGCATGGTGAGGGCGGAAAAAACAGGGCATTTTGACAAGTACTTGTACTTGCCAAAAGGCCCCGATGCTTGCGCTATGTCTTTTTTTTTTTTACCTTTGGTGCGGGAGAGCAGTGGCGAGTCAGCGCTGGTCCGGTGGGAGGAGCTCCAGGTGGGGTCCTAATTTAGCTGGCCCACGACTGCCAGAGGATGCCAGAGGATCCCGACATGCGCAAAACATAGCGCAAGCAGGCCCAGCGCTACAGGGGGTCGGGGGGGGGAAGGAGGTTCGGGGGTGGACAAAAATGCACATTGCCTGTGTAGGCATGAATCCTAGCACCGGCTTTTTGGTGGGGGGGGCGCAAAATGCACATTGCCTGTGTAGGCAAGAATCCTAGCACCGGCACTGTTGGCATGTCTTTTTGTCTTACTGACAAATAATACATTCGCTATTGAAACAGACTTGGGCTTTCATCTGCCTCACCTCCCCAAATTCTATCCCTTTAAGGGCCAATTCCCACGTTATCCAGTGTGTTATCCAGGCCTTCCCTTAAAAAGACGTTGTCTGCATGGGAGCATATGCTACTCTAAAACCTGGATATATCTTTCAGCATTGATGGTGCATTTCCACATGTGCAAGCAGCCCATTCCATACACACTAGTGCACCTCCATACTATCAGAGAGGCAGGCTTTTGTATCGAGCGCTAATAACAAGCCAGGAGGTCCCTCCCCTCTTTAGTCCGAAAATGGTTGCTGAAAAGAATGTCAAACTTCGATGCGTCTGACCACAGAACAGTTTTACACTTTGCAGCAGACCATTTTAAATGAGCTTTGGCCCAGATAAGACGGTGGAATTTCTGGATCATGTTCAGATATGGTTTCTTTTTCGCATGATAGAGCTTTAACTTGCATTTTTGATGTGTTCACAGACATCATAGAATCATGCCTGTCCTTAATGCAGTGCCGTCTGAGGGCCCGATGATCATAGGCATCAAATATTGCGTTTCGGCCTTCTCCCTTGCACACAGAGGATTTCTCAAGATTCTCTGAATCTTTTGGTGATATCATGTACTGTAGATGAGGATATATTTGAAGTCTTTGCAATTTTACATTGAGAAACATTTCTCTGAAATTGTTGGACAATTTTTCTTTACTTCTGGGATACTTTGACTCTAAGATGCTCTTTTTATACCCAATCATGTTACTGACCAGTTGCTTGTTAACCTAATTAGTTTGAAAATGTTCTTCCAGCTCCTCCTTATTAGTACCACTTACTTTGCCAGCTTTTTGTTGCCCCGTCACAATTTTTTTTTAAACTTGTTGCTGCCACCATTTTCAAAATGTCCCAACTTTTTTTGGAATTGGGGTTGTATTAACACATCAAATAATGAGTAATCACCTCAAACAGGTAATATAGCTACTGCTTTTTAATGGCAGAAAGATAAACTTACTGAAATGGAAGAACCCAACAGCTCTGGATGGAAAAGCCTTGCTTAATCTCTCTCCACTTTAACCTCTCAAAGACCAAGATGTTAAGCCCCCTTCCTATCCAGACCATTTTTCCATGTTCAGCACCAAGGTACTTTGACATTTATTCAGTCATGCAATGCTGTACTGGAATTAATTTTATACAATTTTTTGGGACAGATAGATCTTTCATTTGGTGGTATTTATTCACTACTGGTTTTTTTAAAATTTTTTACTATATAAAGAAAAAAAGTACCAAAATGTTGGGGGGAAAAAAACGGTTTTCCCTACGTTATGTAACATTTATTGTTAGCCAATTTTTTGGTAAAATATAAAACATGGGGTAAATAGATACAAAATGTAAAATTGCGTGCACCTGTGAAATAGCAAAAAAACTACTATATCAAAAACTGACCATAGGCCACGCTTTAAAAGCTTTTACCACTCGACAATTTATTCGTAACAGTGATTGATGGCACTAGAATCATTGCTCCCTCTCTATTGTTTACAGCAATATATAACTTGTGTGGCGTAATTGTCATTTTCTCACACTAGGCGCACCCAATACGTGTTTGTATGTGCGTGCATGTGGGTTGTGTTTTAAAAAGTTTTATATCCAACTTTAATTTTTTTTTTTACAGTAAACTTTATTGCTATCACATAGGGGGCTAAAAAAAAACCCATGCAATAGCAAAGAGGATGTGACAGGTCCTCTTTATGGAGACAGCAGGGGTCTATTAGACCCCTAATGTCACCTATGGATACCCAAAGAAGCTGATGAAGCAGTGATCTGTTGAAGCAGTGAGCAGTTATCCATGGCAACCAATCAGCTTCTCTCTTCAGTTTGCTCAGGTAAGATTTGAAAATGAGACAGAGATGCTGATTGGTTGCAGTGCAAATCTGCTCCAGATTTTGTCTGCTCCAGTCTTGATAATTTCCGCCCATTATATTTTGGGGGGAGTAGGCAGAGACCAGTGTGCACATGTGAGATTGCGTGAAATATACAATTACACACAGAAGCCTGTTGCTTCAGTGTCTAAACTTTCTTGTTGACCCGGTTTGTTTTGTTTTGTTCTTTTCAAAGTAAAAGGGTGAGTAATACAGATAAAACAAATTAACAGTTGAAATGATGAGTAGATAGACTTTTATAGAAAAACATATCCAGCAATTACATGATACAATGAATAAGAACATTTTGCTTAAAGAGAACCAGTTAGGAATAAGCATTTGTAAGAATCAAAACACCCCTCTCCGATATTGCTATAATAATGCAGACTAACCTCTCTGGCATAGGTGTGTGTAAATATATTATATATATAGATATTAAATAAGACCTAGTGTCTTATTTCGTGCAAAAAAATAAATAAGACACTGTCTTATTTTCAGGGAAACACACATATATATATATATATACACTTTATATTTACAATAAGTGTCTGTTATCAGCACTGAGGTTAGGCAAGACAGGAAATCCTCTATGGCGAGCTTACAGCCAGACAGCAACCCTTCTCGACTTCTACATAGAAATCAAGTACAAACCAAATAATATCTGTGAGTTGCACAATCATAAACTAATCTAGAATGGAGATTCAGATTACTAGAAATGCCCAATAGGAAATAAAGTCTTTAATGTAGAACTACAGTTCGCTGTAAACCGACTCTTGCAATGCGAAGGTCTTGCATGCAGGGCTTTCTTTTTGCAAGCAAGAAGAAGGGAGCCACAACTTGAGTGATCCGCTGCTCCATTGATTCTGTATAGTCCCACCCATAAAGTTACCATGGGGAATGGTGTGGGACAAGGAGTCTACAAGGTAAGTGCCACTGAACACCTATGATGGGGCACCATTCCTCCCACTGAATAGGGCATTAAATACTCCCACTGGCGCTGGGGCATGTATATCTCCCACTGACATAGGGGCATTTACTACTACTAACCATTGTTGTTGAAGCATTTATTGCCGATACTGACCACATTACTCCCATTGACTGCATTTATTATTCCCCATGACCTCTAACAAAGGACGTTTTTTTTTACTCTTAATGGTCACAGTCCAGCCCACAAACAGTTTCATGAACCGTGAACTGGCCCTTTGTTTAAAAAGCTTAAAGTGACATTAAAGTCACATTCCCCCTCCCAATGCTGCTTTAAGGACTTACCTTAAATTATACCTCTTGATCCAATCATCTTCTTTCCAGTAGTATTCAGGAGTCCCTCCAGCGCTGGTGCCAGTCTGTGATCCAGCGCTGACTGCTGTGTCTTCTGTGTCCCACGGTGTCTGTCCGCGTGCACACTGCCGGCTGCGTGCAATTACTCTCCTGGCTGAAGATCTCTACTGTGCATGCACCCGCCTCACGATCTTTCACTGCCGCTCGAGAATCTTCAGACGAGAGTGAGCGGCGGAGACACAGGTAAGTTTTTGATTTTTAAAAATGTTTTTGCATATGTCTACTGCTTATGCAGTAGATATATGCAAAAAAAAAAAACAAAGGCTTAATTTTACTTTAAGGACCCCAATCTAAAATATAGCCTTTCACATCTGATAGTTGGGGAAATGGGGGTGTCCCCCTATTGGGACATTACCGATCAGCTGTTTTCTGGTGTAAAAAAATCAGCTCTGTTACATTAACAATAACTCCAAAAAAAAGGAGGTCCCTTGGCATGTTTTCAGCACTAGTCAAGTACCCCCAAACCAATGCCTATGAAAGGGTCTACTGAGCCAACTTGCTTTTTAAACACTGCATTCATTAGGCACTGCTGCGATGACCCAATCACTTCAATAGGTGAGTCCACCAGGAGAAAGTTGACAGTTACTCTGCATGGGCTTCTGTAAGAGGGTAAAACATTTTCCCTCCCACCACAGTGCACAATCCAATCTTGAATACTACATCCTTAGGACTACTCTGCTCATGTACAATGTGGTCCTGCTGACTCTTGGTCTTGCATTACCCATCACAAAGGCCTTCTTGCTCCTCCACTCTTCATCTAATATTTCTGTTCTCCTCCTCATATCACAAGCTTTTGTTTATATTGTGAGGATGTTGGAGCGGCAGCAGGTGTGTGTGACCCCCTGGATGAGTTCACACCACGAAAACTAGGCACAGCAAACAAGGATTTCTTCGAGTGAAACACACATGCAGTTTATTTATAACTAGTTACAAGAAAATTTGAGCAAAACATGAAAATAAATCCTGGCCTGTTGGCCACTTACTACATACACAGGATCCCTCACTACCAACTAGGTGCAACCTTGTGCTGCCCCTAGCACCTATCTCCCTATTCAAAAGCAACTGCCACACAGGCTGTCTCACCACACGAGATTTGTTTTCTTTTGTCACCACAGGTCAGTAGAAAGCTCCCCAGTCTACTCAAGCAGGAAACTGGTTCCAGGGTGGAGCCATTCTGTGAGCAGTCTGGGAGTTTTTATAGAGGCCCTAATGAGCCAGCTTACTTCAGCTGGGCTCATTACCTCTACCATTCCAGCACTCCCTCTAGTGGAAAACAATCTGCATACATCCTGAACCTGGGACACACATATATGACATTCTGGATACACCCGGGTGAGTTTACCGGTCTGCTGTCACAATATGTAAACATTAACCCCTTCATGACTGACGACGTACAGTGTACGTCGCCAGCATCGTGGCTGTTTAAACAGACTCCCGACGGCTATTGCCGCCGGGAGTCTGTTTAAACTTGTAGAGCCGACTGTCGGCTTTACAACAGAAGCGATTCTGGCGACTTACCTGTCGCCAGATCGCTTCTGTGTCCCGTAGAAGGGGCCGACCCCCCCTGCTGGACACCGCCGCCGTGCTTCCCGGTCTCCCTATTTCACGGACACACGCAATTTGTAACCTGGGCATGTTGGGTATCGTTTTACTCGTTATAACCTCATCTTTTATATTTAATTTAACAAATGGGTATTTTGTTGTGTTTTGGTGCTTTTAATTACATTTTTCACTAAATGTTGGGGTTTAATAAGGTGTTGCGCTAATATTGCGCAACATAAAAATTTGCAACTACCACCATTTTATTCTATAGGGTCTTGGCATTCAGAAAATATATAATGTTTGGGGGTTTTAAGTCATTTTCAGGCCTAAAATGTGGAATATAACATGGGTGGAAAAAAAGAAAAAAAAAAAGGCCTCAGTCATGAAGGGGTTAAAGGGTATTTTCTTGGTTGTTAATAAATACCACAAGCTTCTGTCCTTTCTTTTTCATATTAAAGCCCTTATCCTTTACATCTCCTACCTTGTCCCCCTAAAAGCTTCCATGAGAATCTCTGCATGGTCCGCCTTCAGGCTATCCCCCCACCTTAATCAGACATAACCTTACTATTCTACACACTCCAAGAGAAGGCCCTGATTTGTTCTCAGCCCCCTAGTTTCTTCATCAGCTCTCATCTCTACCCCAATTTCTGCCTATTGATAACATTCACGCCCTACTCGAACATCATCCCCTCTTCAACTCCTATTTTAACTACCATCGTCTACCACCATCAACCTCCCATTCTCACCAACATTATATCTATCATCAGTTCTTGCTTCCTCCTCCTGAAACAAATGTATACAAATACAATAAAATACTACATTGAGAAACCATCTGTGATCAAAGGTGTTCAAACATGTTTCTGCCTGATTGTATCTGTGAAAATGTATACAACAATGAGTGGGAATGTTTCAATGACTCTCAAACTCTTGAGGTTAAACTGAAAGGAAACAATTGCATTGGTTAGAAAATATTTGATTGTTTTCAATGGGGACTGTAGCATGCCTCATGTATCAATTTATATTGCATACCAGAACAAAAAAAGCATTATCATGAAAATGTTGATGATTATGATTGAAACTTGAGTATAAATTAAAAAAAAGATTCAAAACTGATGTAGGTGTTTGTTACAGGAAGAACACAATCTGAATTTGTCCCAATATATTTTAGGTGGGTTATAGAGAAACCAGTGCTCACTACCAAAAATGTCTCCATTTAAGAACAGGCACACATTTGCTACTCTACAGCTAACAATGAAAACTCTAAAAAACAAAAAACATTAACTTAGTGTGAGCATAGCCCCCCCCCCAATATTACACCTAAAGGATAACTGTATTTTTAATTGAATTTACCCTACTACCCTTTCTCTCAGCACAACTCCAAAGTCTTTGACTCACCTGTTAATGCTCCTGCCATATCCACACTGTGCCACATGTGGGAGGATCTACAGGCACAGCTGTAAACTCTCCCAGCCATTCCCCCTACTTCTGGACACGTGCAGCAAAATTCCATTAATACCTATGGTTATTGGTGAGACCATCTATCATACTTCCGACAGACACACAGTCCCTCTATAGAAATTAGGTTGGTGCGTTCAGTACACAAGTGTTGACCCACCGAATATGAATGTGCAAGTGTAACATGTGTTAACGTGCTAAAAACATGTCAACACTCTTGAAAATGTGCAAGTACGTGTGAATGCATTTTCCACTTCAGATAAGAAAGTGAAAACATCTTAACTGTTATTATTGTTAACGATTTTTAGAGAGCAATCATGTCATATGGTGTGTACAAAGTACTGAAAGTGTAATACACACAAGGGTGAGTAATACAGATAAAACATATGCTTAATATTTGAACTGATGAGTACATATGTGGGAGAATCAAAAAGTAAAGGCAATTTATAAAATACACGTAACCGGAACAGAGCGAAGCTTGTGCAATGCAGCATATTTACATAGGAAAAAAGAAAATAGCACTGCGCTTCAAACTCAAAAATTATATTCCTAAAATGTGAAAAAAATTGTATAAAATGTGAAATTGTCACAAAGGGATACACAATTTTGTGCCATACACAACACCTGTGTTGCACAATGCCTGTGCTGATTATAGTAAAGCCTACTATCTTACATAGCCTGTTGTATAGTTCGACTGTGTGCAGTACAGCGCTCTGACTTTAGTCAAGTGATAGTCACGTGTACAGAAACATGGACGCTCCGTTGTGAGATTGCACCATCAAAGAACAATGTGCCGTAGTGCGCTTTCTTTGGGCAGAGGGAGTGAAACCAGTGGAAATTCACCATCAGATGTTGGCTCAGTATGGTCATAGCACCATGAATAAACAAAACGTTTGAGTGGGTTCCCAAACAGCTTACTGCGCTGCACAAGCAACAGCAAGTGGCGGTTGCGACCCAGTTCTTGAGATGGTATGAAGACGATTGGAGTATTCTGGAGAGAATTGTCACTGGTGCCGAGCGATAATCACATGTTCAGTCCACCGAAGATGGCGCTCTGTGGTCGCAGGTTCATTTTTAGATGATGAAGTAAAGGAAGCAGTGCACACCTGGCTTCAGCAGCAGCCAAAAAACTCCTTCTTGCATGAATACAGAAGCTAGTTGAATGATACAACAAGTGCATCATCTTGGATGGGGACTATGTGGAAAAGTGAAATGTTCAAGTGTTCACGGTTACTTCTGTTAAAGCCGTTAAATGTATTTTGCCTTTACTTTTTGATTCTCCCTCATACAATTGTTTAGCAAAACATACACTCACCAAGAAATCTATTGAGGACACTTTACTAATACTGGGTAGGGCTTCCTTTTGCTCTCAAAACTGCCTCATTTTGTCGTGGCATGGGTTCCATATACATTCCTTTGAAATTTTGGTCCATATTAGCATTACTACTTTATGCAATTTCTGCAAATTTTTCAACTGCACATTCATGCTGCAAATCTCCCATTTTATCATCCCAATGGTTTTCAATTGGATTCCTATCCGGTGATTGGCCTATCATCTGTGTTCCTCAGTAGAAATAAAGATTTATTTAGACATGGTTACTTTTTTCAATTCAACTGTCCAGTTTTAGTGAGCCGTGCCCTCTGAAGCCTCGGATTTCTATTTTTGTAGCCTTATTTGTTGTGGCCCATCCACCTCAAGGTATGATGCGTTGTGAATTCTGAGATTCTTTCTGCAAAAAGAAATAACCTGCCTAAACATCGACGTAAAAGATAGATTGCATACCTCATCTAAGTATTGCCCTTTGCACCAGCTACAACCTTACTGGCATAAACAAGTCTTCCACCGTGGGACATCCAAATTTAAAGTATAACATACTGTAGCTCTTTTAATGCAAATTCTGTATGTAGCACTTGAAAGATGGATTGCATACCTCATTTAAGTATTGCCCTTTGCACCAGCTACAACCTTGCCGGCATAAACAAGTCTTCCACCGTGGGACATACAAATTTAAAGTATAACATACTGTAGCTCTTTTAATGCAAATTCTGTATGTAGCAGAGGAAATAAAATTCACTTCATTATACAGCAACGTTTCCTGGCTAGAGAAAAAACTGGTCTAAAATATATCTGTATAATGGAGTGCATTGTATTTTATTCTGCTGTGAACATATACACATTAAAAGAGCTATCTACTTTCAAAACTGAAGTTCCATGCGGCAATGTTACCTTAAATTGAACCCTACCAGATAAATATATAACTATATAAATAGGTGATAAGGGAAGTTTGCCTGTATGGCTAGTACTTTGCTCTGGGAAGCAAAAAATACAAGTAGATAATAAACACAAACTATTATCTCTGACATATAAAGCTGCATTATTATAAAATGTTTACAGTGGAGATTCAGATTCTTTTCTCAAATGCACATTTGTAGCTGATCCCCTCTAGTGCAGCCTAATATATAGTCATATGTTCACATTCTTTTGGGAATACTCTGTCTTTTCAACATTGTGAGTGTAGAAAAAGTAAGTGGGTGATGGTGGAGGTGGTGACCATTTTAAGCTTAAAATTTCTTCACTTGTTATTAAACAAACAACATTTACTTAAGAAAGTACACTCTTATTTACACCCATGTTCAATGTATACCTGTATTTGCTTGGGCTTATGCAGCTTATTCAGCTATGTAGCAAAGATCACCAAATCATCGAGTGCTGCATAACTAACATATTTTTCTCTATATTCTTCACTTGGGTAGATAAATAGTAGATGTTTGTTTTTAGAACTTCCACATTCTCTAAAATATTTTTAAACTATAGCAATTACTCTTACAAGAGTAACATTATAATTCATTACTGTCCTTGTTTAACTTGAGGAAAAAAATCGAGCTTTGGGAAATTTAAATTATTTGCAAACATTCTCTTACTTTTTGCTTTACTTCCCATCACTCAGGTGCCAGGGCAATTGTATTACATAATTGACACTGATGCAAATACTGTATCTCATAAACATAAAAATTCTGAATTTTATATATGTCTCTATGTATTTACACTGTGACTACGATTGTATGCACCTCAAATGCTAGTTGCCTAGAGGTCTCTGTCATCGGTATTGAGTCATTGACCTGGAACAAGCATGTAAATTAAGAAGAGAGTTAAAAACAGAGATTTGCTTGCTCCAGGACAGCGACAAGTAAAGAAGCCATCAGATTGGTATAATAACTGGAGACCTAGCATGTTCCAAAGGAGAGGTAAACAGTGGCAGCCTACATAGGTCTCTCTGTGTAGGTTTTGTTTATCCTTCAGAAAACTTGCATAAAAGGAAAATTTGAGAACAAAGGTCTTTTTTTTTCACTTCATATCATTTTGTCACCCAAGGCCATCATCTATTTTACCTTTCCATCAATCAGGTTCTCATAAGTCATTGCAAGATCTGCCCATCCTTATAGCAAATCCCAAGAATCCCATCACCATCTTATGGGATGACTGAAAAGAAAATTGAACAAGGACTGGACATGGAAAGCATGCTGGAAAATCTATTCAATCAACCCCATTGTGATGGCTAGTTCTACCATTTCCACTATATTATGCATAGGCTTGGAGTTTGTGGATGAGAACGTCAACCACAAATCAAATTTTTTCCATTTTCACTGGACTGAATTGTTTAGGTAAATTTAGCTGACTTTTTGTATTAGCACAGTTGCAATGTTTTAAATACAAGCCTCCTGGCTGATTTGATGTCATGGCACTGAGTGATATAACCACTCTTTGTTGATCACCTCACTTGCAGCACATCGATTTAAACATTGAGATTAACATTACACATATAACACTTAATTATTTCTTAAAAAAACGTTTCTAAATAACAATTGCAATCTTGGATGGCCCTAATAAAGAGTACGCGCAGCCAAAATAGTTTTTTTTTTCATTTTTTATTTTGGATATAGTAGGGAACCATTAGAACACCTGTAGATTCCTCCTGTTATCCATGGCTCTGTTAGAGAGATTTCCCTTCACTTCCTGTCAGGTAACAAAGACTTAACCAGATAGGAAGGAAAGAAAAACGTCCAAAAATGACACAGACAGCAATATAAAGCTAACAGGGGTTCTAGCCTCCCCCAAGTCTATTAAAAGAAACAGTTTTATCTCTGTCTGTGTTTCTGGTGATGGGAAGTCAAGATAAATCTTTTGAATAGGGCGCTAGATAGCAGGTGTAAGGAAGGTTTGGTCTACTCCAGCATAAGAAAACCAGTGTGGGCACATGCCTGTGTGCATACTACAGCACATGGTCCTGTGCATAGGGTGACTGGCAGATGTGCATTAGCTGGTGTGTGCATAAGCCTGCATGCACACTTGGCCCTCGTGTTGAAACCAAATGGCCTATATAAAGTGGAGTACTGCAGAGAGAGATTGCTGACTGGTCATCAGCTAGTTTCTGATTATTTGCAATCTGGCCTGCTAATTCTGCCTATCCATGTAGAACCTGGCCTGCATTCTGACTTGCCTCTGTATCTCCTGCTTACTTGTTGTGACTTTGGCCTGCCTGGATTTTGCTTATTGCCTTCTTCTTTGTACCTCACTGCCCAGCTTTTATTGACCTAGACATGTGTCCTTGACTATGTTCCTGTCACCTGCTCCACAGTCTACAGTCACCTGGTCCACACACCAGAGAACTGCACAGATCCAGTACAGCCTGCATCTCTGCCACTCGTGCCACTCTGTGTCCTCACACTCCCTGTTACCACTTTCAGGAGTGTTGGACAGGAGGGGCAAGAGATGCCTCCTCATCAACTCAATCTTGACCAGGTACCTGACAGCTGTAAAACCCAACGGGAGTTCCAATCTTACCTCACTGTATCCAAAACTATTGGAAAATGGCTTTACTAGCATTTTGGAACTTCACACCCACCCGGGGCAATTTTGCTTTTAACCCACTCTTACCTGTTTCATTGGGTCATGCTCAATTAACAAGTATAGGAATGTCACCAGCACACCAGCACGACAACAATTTAAATGTTAGTGAAAATCCATTTAATGATGTCAATCATTATGATTAACATCAATAAATGGATTTTCACTGACGTTTAAGTCATTGTCGTGCTGGTGTGCTGGTGACATTCCTATACTTGATCATATTGAATGCGGCGCCATCCGCAGTCACTGCGAGCACCCTCTTTATACTGTTGGGAATTCCGGTAAGCAGTGCTACAGGTCTTTGGACTTTTTATGCTCAATTAACATTCTCACCTGCCCAGCAAATCCAGTTGGTCTTGCTGCAATCCGCACATCCACCTCCGCATACCAGGTCCGACACAACCCACTTCCTCTTTAAAGTCATTAGGAGCCAGATTTCAGGCTCTTAAGCTAGCCCCCTGATGATGCACCACCAGGTCCTTCTCTTTCCACCTGCTGGGTGGAAGCCGTTGCTTACTGAGATACCTGATGTATATCCAAGGACGTTGCTGGACCAGTGCTGGTGTCATTATTGCTTAGACAAGAATGAAGGCAGGGGGCAGAGTTTTTCAAACAAAAAAAAACAAAGGACTGGTTTTTCAAGTATGCAGTGGAGGGAGTGTTGCAATTAAACAAAGTAATTTTTTGCTGTGAAGTTCCACTTTAAGTTTTTAGATGTCATTTATTATGTATCTATGTATTAAGGAATCCTTTGATTACCTCAAACCCAACAAAACACACGAAACCTTGAACAGAAACCATGTGTAACCATCTGATTCATGATACCAATTTTCGACTTCTGTTTTATCGCACAGGCGACTGTATCATTAGTCACTGATAGAAACAGTAAATGTTTTCCTTTTGTTCAGCAGGTGGTCTTGCCATGCTTTATAAGAAGAATCAACTTGTAAAATATCAACATTTCTGTTCTGGGCTAGCTTGGTCGGCCATGGCTGTCCAGCCACCTTGCTTATGTTCCCCATTGGATGATGAAGCCTTCCTTGTGTACTTATGCACAGTGGTTCTGAAGACTTTTGTCCCTGTTTTCTGAGTCTCATAACTGTGGGACAGGGGCTGTGTAATCCTGTATAGATAGGATCCCCCCTGTGTTCGTTGACTTGATCCAACAATTATGTAGTTAATATCTGGTCTTAAAATGTCTTAAAACCCAAGAACAAACACATTATATTTTGCAGCTTGTTTCATACATTTTTACCTGGTGATCCTGGCAGGTAAAAACACACTTCCTGTCGGGTGGCAATGCTTACTCACCATATTGTATCTGTGGATAATGGTAATTGATAAAAGTCAGCAGAGGCATGGAGTGCAGGAGGTTATCAGATCACAAGAATTCTGGCAGCATCAAAAGGTATCTCTTTGCACATATAAAACAGATATAACAAAACACTTTGAAAGCCCGTTTACACCCAATGGGTTGGGGCTGTACTGGCCATTTTTTCCAGCGTACCTGCAACACAAGACAAGGCAATTTGCTTTGTTCCAGATGGGCTCAGTTCATACCACTGTGTTTCAGTGGTATGCGCTGAAAAGAAGTACACCCCACCGCACCGTACCCAGAGAACTTAATGAAAAGTAATTTGTTACATTTCAATAAAGTTCTAACAAAAAAAAAGTAAACGGTGCAATGTGTCGTTAGCGATGCGCATTAGCACTGTGCCAGGCAACGCACACAAGCACCCACACATGCTGTGTAAATGGGCCCTAAATGGAGTATTAAACAAAAAGGACCAAAAGAAAAGTTCATTGTTGGGGCTTACATGGAATTTAATACAGCAAATACAAGATACAATGTAACATACACATATTTATCTTAAATATGATCCTGAAGCCAAAACTTTTTTTGTGAGGTTTTTATTTTTTGTGTCCTGGGGAGATTACCTTTCACTACTAGTCCTAGAGACACAACAGGAAGTAAATGAAAATCTTTTCAAAGTGAATGATACATAAGGCCCTGTGGTTGGATGACAACAAATGTGAACAGTTTCTATTGATACAAAAGGCCCTTGGTTGACTGAAAACAAATGGCATCAGTTTATTTTTATACATAAGGCCCTTGGTTGGATGAGAACAAAGGGTTTCAGTTTCTTAAGATTGGTATATTACAGATAACCTGCTACACAAGTGACAGATTACAAATAATACATGTGTGGCCATTTGCTACCTTAGATAAAGAGAGCACAAATTGTGTAAAAATAAATAATTGTCTAAGAAAGTCAATTGTGTCTGCAAAGTCAGGAGAATATCAAATCCAATCTTTAAAATCAGGATAAGAACCAATGTGTATTTAGGAAACCCGGCACAACAATAGCGGGTATAGTAAAGGATAATTATACGTTTGTCCAATTTTAACCAAAACCTTTGCAGTGGCTTGAAGCGATCAACATTTCTAACTAACTTTATTTGAACATGCACAGAACATATGTAGAGGAATATGTTTCAGAATGTATTTCACATTTTCCAGTTCTCATCTGTGGTAAGGGAATTCTGTTCCCTAGACTTCTATGTGTACTGCGATTGAGGAGTCTATTTATAAATGTTTTCACACACAATCTACACAACTTTCACTTAGGATTCACACATTTTTCCAATGGAGAGTTCGTAAGAAGACAGAGGAAAACATGTTTAAAAAAAAAAAAGGAGCCTAAAGTTCCCCTTTTGTTTTTTTTAGAAAAAAATATATAAAACCACCAGTGGCTGACCTAAGGAACAAAGGGCCCTGGTGCAAGATTTTTTCTCACCCCCCCCCCCCCTCTCCCTCCCAAGGGGGGGGGGGGGGCCCTACGCTGT
>NW_017306281.1:772139-776885 GCF_000935625.1 Nanorana parkeri | reverse complement strand
CCCCCCCCCCCCCCCTCCTGCTCCCAAGGGGGGGGGGAGTGCCAGAACTGGATAACTGGATCTCACTGGCCCCCCAACTTTCTCTGCACTAAAGAAGCTTACACTCTAATGTCCTCCCATAGTCACACACTATTATTTTACATTCGCATAGCTCTGACATATAACGTAGTACTGTACAGAGAACACTGAGACAGTCACATCAGTCTATGTGCAGAGTAGCTTACTCTCTAATGCAGAATGCCATCATCTATAGAGGACTACAAATCCCAGCAATACATTATAAAGCAATGCAGAATAATGGTATATGAATTTGGTACATACTCTGTTCTGCCTCTCGGTTCTAGAATGCCGGCCTGATGTCTTGTGCAGAGGGTCTCAGGAGGGGTGTGGAGGGCCTCAGGAGGGGTACAGAGGGTCTCAGGAGGAGGAGATGCGTTGGCGGCAAAAGCGCTGTAAGCAGGTGCCGGGTGGTTCCACAGAAGGCTACTGCGCAGGACCTAACGCAGTGTAATCAATTTGAAAATGTTAATTTCTAAGCTGCAGAGGTCAGTTGTAAGGCAGAGTACAGAGGTCAGTGGTATAACGCAGAGTGCAGAAGTCAGTGGTATAACGCAGAGTGCAGTGGTGTAATGCAGAGTGCAGAAGTCAGTGGTGTAATGCAGAGTACAGAGCTCAGCGGTGTAACACAGGAGTGCATAGGTCAGCAGTGTAATGCAGAGTACAGAGGTTAGTGCTCCTCAGGACCCGCTCTCCTGTTATGTACAGCCGGCCAATGGTGATGCTGCAGTCTTCCTCCTATAGCCTATAGCTGCTGAGGCAGGCGGAGGAAGCTGCAGGTGGCCGCCGAGCAGCCCGATCACTGAAGCGGGCACATTGTAGTGACAGCTGAACAGATTCTTCTCCTCGGCCGCTCTGAATCTGTGCAGCTTTCACTACCATGTGCGTGCTTCAGTGATCGAGAGCAGCGATCACTCTTCTCAGCTCTCTCCTCTCAGTGAGAGGAGAGAGTTGAGAAGAGTGATCGCTGCTGAGGCGGACGTTTTTAAGGGGGCCCCAGTCAGTCCCTCTATGCCTACAATCCCCGGGACCAGATCTCAGTGGGCCTCCCAATCGCCTTGGGCCCCCGGGATGGCCACACCTGCTGCACCACCGGTAGTTCCACCCTTGAAAGCCATGCATTTCCATACCCCCCAACCAACCTGGATCCCACATCATATAAATAACATCCCAGGGTCTGCTGAGTCCAAGACATGTCCGGGAGTCAATTCTTGGCAGACAGTGCCTGAAAAGTTCCGGCACTTCTGTCAATTGCCACAGCTGGCGTGGCTCTTCCACCTCTCAGGTAAGTGAACCACTGAACACTAATGGGTGTGACTGAGCTCCCATTGGATCAACAGAAGGCAGCAGCCCACCACAACACCAATGCTAGGGGGGGGTACTTTATTCCACTGACACCAATGCTGGGGCATTCTTTCGCCTTCTGACCATCAGTGCCAGGTCATTCTTCCTCCCAATGGTTACCAGTGCGGAAGCATTTTCTTTATCATTCAATAAGGGGACAAAGGATTGGAGAATAGTCTATGACAAGTGGGTTATGCTGAAGGCTTGAGGAGGTTTGGACTGGCAAAACAACAAAAAAATGTTATAAAATATTTTATGTATTTAATATATCTATAAAAAATGCGTTGGCATTCATTTGAATGGCACCCCAACACACCTTCCGGTGGTTGTACATTGCAGCGCAGTGCAATGCCGCAATACCGTGCATTGCAGTGAGCAAAGTATGCAGGCACTACTTTTTACCACAACGCAACAGATTGCGGTATCCCACAAATGAATGGCAATGCAATGCACCTTGCAGACAGTTGATCATGGCAACCAATCAGCTTCTCTCTTTCATTTTCAAAGCTTTAGGCCTGGTTCAGCATCAGCGTTTCTGCACTTTTTCTGCACATTTTCTGCTGCGCGTTTCTGAGCGTTTTTTGTGTGTTTTTATGCCAGTTTTATGCGCATACGGCAAAAAGCACGTTTTGTGAGCAGATTGTAGCTCATTGATGTTAATGAGAAAAAGCGCATAAAATGCACATAAAAACGCACGAAAACACAGCAAACAGGTGTTTTCAAGCATTTCCTATTGAATCTATGGGGCCAAAACGAGCTGTAATATGCCCAAAAAAAAGCTCCTGTACTTTTTCCAGCGACAGGCGTTTTGCTTATTGCGACAAAACGCTCAAATGTGAACAGAGCCATAGAAATGAATGGGATTTTTTGGGGGGCAGATTTTGTGAGTGTTTTTGTTAGGGTAGATAAAGTGCTACAAAACGCTCAGTGTGAACCAGGACTAACTGATCAAACTGAATAGAGACGCTGATTGGTTGCTTTGGGCAACTGCTCCAGATTGTCTCTGCCCCAGTTTTGATAAATTCCCCCCTAGGTGTGTTGTACGATACTGTGCACTAAATACACAGTAACGTGTGATTAAGGCAACACTCTGGTGTGAATGGGCCCTAAAGAAAAAGTAATTGTGACACCAAAAAAATGTGGGTTTAACCAATCATTTTTGGCATATACATTCTTAATGGTCCCTATAACTGGGGGTGCATCCATTGCAGGGGCGTCCTGGGTGACGTCATCGCGCACGCGCGGTCATCTAATTAACGCCTGTCGGCGGCCATCTTGATGATGGACGCCAGCAGAGAGAGGAGGAGACGTTCACCCGGCGGGATGAGGTATGCCGCCAGGTCCCCTCCTCTCTCCTGACACTGCCGGGCTCTCTGACTGTCAGTCATTTTGGTGTCACCCGTCCAAAGGTGTCAGCCGGGTGCGGGCCACACCCCCTGCACCCCCCTTGTGACGCCACTGCATTGCCTCAATATATTGTGCAGAAAAGTGTGCCTATATTTTTGCACCTAGACAAAAAACAATCAGTTAACCCTTGCAGTGCGGGGTTGGCAGTGCACCACTGAAGGGTTAAGAAGAGAAAATGTCTCCGGAGTTGTTCTTTAACCACAGAAAATGAGTCAGTGTTTGAAGAGAACATTGTGAGGAAATGGTTCTGGATGGATGAGATTGCGTGAACCATTTTGTTGAGGTTTACCATCTTTCAGCTGAGAAGAGGAAACAGCTCACCATATATTACCTATGTCATTTATTAGCAGGGAGTGACCCGTCACACGCTCAGAGAACGCCTCTCTAAAGTATTAAAAGCTCCGTCTGGGGGCACAGTGGTTCCTCTGCCCCGGTTCTATGGTTGGTTCTGACTGGGACACAATCCCGGGTGATAGGTGACCACACACCGGCTGGAGCTTTGTACGATCTAAACTTTTTAGGTTTAAAAAGCGGTGGGTGTGAGAGTGCTCCTCACGTGACCCGCGCCAGCCAATCATGGCCAGCAAAAGCTAGGCTAGTGCCTGCGGCTCTCTTGCGCTTGTCAGAGCTGGCAGTGTTTAGGCGGCTGGCGGAGGGTGAGTGCTGTGCGTTGTCACCTTCTCATGGACTGACTGCGGCACCATGACCCAACAACCCAACGGGACTGTCAGCAATGGCACCGGAGAGGCGAACAAGAGCCGAGACAAGGGCAGGAAAGAGGTCAAGATAGTCATAGTCGGGGATGGAGGCTGCGGGAAGACTTCGCTGCTCATGGTCTATGCCAAGGGCTCCTTTCCTGAGGTGGGTACCGGGCTGGCACTGCTCTGCCCCTGGAAGGCAGAGTACACATGGCATGGCAGGTCCTTGTCACACCCTGCCTATTCTAATTAGCACAGCTCTGCATTGTCCTATGTGGGTGAACTCCATTATTCGCAATGCTTTCACAGCATGTGTCACTGGACTCTGTTTTATATAATGTGCCTCTGTCTTCTTCTCTTCTTCTGACACCTTTTTAATAAGCAGATAAAACTACTCCGTGCAGATTGTCACAGATCAATGCAGCAATAAATCCCTCATTAAATGTATTCGTTTAGGTGTAAGCAGTGGCAATGCCTGAATGTGACTTGGTATCAGCTGCTTGCTTCTCCCTCTACAGCAGAGCTCAGGCTTGGGGAGCCAGAAGCAGCACCAGGAGGCAGCTGTGCTGCAATGTTTATGATGTAACAGGCTAAGAGGAGGAGAGAGCAAAGTTCAGCTCATCAGCCTGCTGCTTCTGCTTTCACTGTTTAAGGTGCCCATACACCTTGCGATTATCGTTTGGAAGTCAAACACGATCAGGTTTTTGTACGCTAATCGGCCAGTTGATGGGAAGTCAATTATCACAATCACTGTACATCTGGCCGAATTTCCGAATTCGTACAAAAATCGGTGGATTAGTGGTGTTTTTGTATGGGGAAAAAAATCGCAACACAAACACTGCGCAAACGAAAATCCATTCTGTGGAGTGACGAAATTCTGCTAGTTAGTATTGGTAACGAACGATAATGGAAATCTACATTGGTCTGTGCATGATGGGCTATTAACCAGTTGGATCCCCTTCCCATCCAGGCCATTTTTCAGTATTCAGCGCTGCCATACTCTGACATTTATTCCGTCATGCAGCGCTGTACTGAAATAATTTTATACCCTTTTTTTGGGACAGATAGAGCTTTCTTTTGGTGGTATTTATTCACCACTGGGGGTTTTATTTTTTTATATATTAAGGAAAAATTACAGAAATTTAAAAACAGTTTCCCCTATATTAAATTATAAAACATTTATTATTACCCAATTTTTTGGTAAAATATAAAAGACGGGGTCACGTCGGGTAAAAAGACA
>NW_017306281.1:742939-772089 GCF_000935625.1 Nanorana parkeri | reverse complement strand
CGGAGACGTCTGGAGACGGCAACCCGCCAATGCTGCAGTGCCGTCCGTCCGTTTTTTTTACTACGGGCGGACGGCAAGTGGTTAAAGAGGAACATGAACGTGGGTGTGATGACAGGACGAAAGGAATTGAACGATAATTGTAAGGTGTGTGTGGCCAGCCTAAGCCCCTGTTCACACCAGGGCGGTTCGGCCGCACGGATCCGCCAACATGAACGATCCAATACATTGCTATGGGGACCGGTCATGTGTCCACGCAATCCGAACTGCTCCCTGCACATTTTTTGTCGTGCTGATGAGTGCAGTTTCCATACAGCTTTTAATGGAACCGCACTGATTTGCACGGTTTTGGGTGTTTTTAATTGCGTTTCAGCTCTGAAAAGCAATTAAAAAAAACTCCCAAAACCTCCCTTGAGATGGTAAACGTGCTGATCCGTAACCACCCCGGTGTGAATGGGCTCTCAGGGTTGCTGAATTGCAGCAGCGAAAAATTAGATGTTCTGCCCTGCCAGACAGGGTGTTGCTGTGTACATCTTAGGACTGGATGGGCAGAAATGCAAATCCTTTGGCAGGTGGAAAGCTCCTGAATATTAGTGGTTTGCCTGGAGTTGTTTGTTGGTTGTTGTTGTTATTATTATTATACAGAATTATTATTATTCAGGATTTGTATAGTGCTAACCGTTTGCACAATTCTTTACAAATATGGGATGACCGTGCAGTTACAATTAAATTCAATCCAAAAGTTCATCTATAAGTCACCTTCATCAAAGTGTCTGTTGGAAACTGCCCCACACCACCCAGTCTTTCATCCTTCAACAGGGGTGGCTTCGTTGTGGTCGGAGTAAGGCAGTTGCAGTCAGTTTTTATAGCAGACGGCATGTGAAATTAGTCTCCTATACATCTTGAAACTATGACTCACTTGGCTTTCTGTTGTTGCTGTGAAAATGCTGCAGAATAAGTTTCTGTCACACTTTATCGATCTGTCTGCACATCTTTCAGTATAGTTTTCAGATGGTCCAAGGACTGCTTTCACATTGGCCCCGTTCACATTGAGCGATTTATCGCGCGGTAATTCCCGCGATATCGCGGCTATTTAGCGCACGATATCGCTCTCCAATGCTTGGCAATGGGGCAAAGGGTCCTGCTGTCGCGGGTTGTGCGTCGCTACAGCAGGACCCTTTTTGGAGCGGATTTTGCCGCGATTCCAGCTTGCTCAATGCAAGCATTTGCGCGATATCGTGCAAAATGCAAATCGCGCGATTTGCGAATCGTGCAGTGTGAATGGGGCCTTAGACTGATTGTATTTCTAACATGCAAACTTTGTATCGGCTGAGCATGTCTGTTTCTGCATTGCCTAAAAGACTGTATCATCTGCTTTATCTTGGAAAACAATAATTGGCCAGGAAAATCCAAACCAGCCAATCTATCCCTCCCCGCCAAAAGCACCCGGCCATGTTTTGGTGGGTTGCATGGCTGGCATTCCTCTTTGAGAGACCACTGCACTTCTCTTATGGGATCACTCCCTTGTTGGCTGGACCATTTAAGGTGTTGTTGTCATTGATTCATCAGTGAGCTTCTTGCAGTATTATGGACAAGTGAGGGAGCGGAACACATTAGAGGATGTGGTTGGATCATCTTGGTTTGTGTGTGTGTCTCCACCGTGTGTTTTGTATGTGTGTCTCCACTGTCATCACCCTTCTAACATCAGTTTTGGGGTTCAGACCAGGCTTCTGCTGTTAAGTGGCACTACAAACATTCTGCTATTAAAGTGACACTAAACTCAATAGTAAAAGGTACTTGAATACAATTTTATGATTTGACTCCTAACAAAACTGTATCTTATTTGTGTATCGGCTGTAGATCCTCAAATAATCTCTGAATGTGTGTTGACACTGTCCTTCCTTTTGGAGGGTGGCTACCTCTGTTCCCCATGGCTCTGTGTGTGTTGTAAAGTAGTCATCACTCCTGTGATGGACTACAATCTCTCCTGTTTAGTTTTATAATTTGTATTGAGATTGTAGCCCATCACAGGAGCGAGCTTCGAGCAGTGACTACTTTACAAAACACACACAGGGACCATGGGGAGCAAAATGTAGCTTAGTTGTGTATCACTGCAGATCCCCAAATCCCCAAATCATCTCTCTTCTGGAGGGTGGCTACTTTTTGTTCCCCATGTTCCCTGTGTGTTCTGTAAAGTAGCCACCACTCCAAACTCATTCCCGCGATGGACTACAATGTCACATTTAGTTTACTTGTACTGAGATTGTGGTCCATTACGGGAGTGAGCTTGAAGCGGTGGCTACTTTACAACACACACAGGGACCATGGGGAACAATAGTACCACCCTCCAGAAGGAAGGACAGTGTCAGCACCAATTCAGAGATGATTTGAGGATCTACAGCCGAGTGATACACAAATAAGATACATTTTTGTTAATCGAGTACTTGAATGTATTAAGATTTAACTCTTGAGTTTGGTGTTCTGTGATTGCCATCGGTAGAACTGTCCATTTATTATCCTAGAAAACAATCGGATCCATTACCTTGTTTGTGGCAGATTTGTAAGAGATATAAAAGAATTGTCCGCACTAACATTATTCAGTTCTTCATTCACTGCTACAATTTGGCCTCATTCACACTGCCGCGCGTATTGTACCATATGCAACACATGCCAATGGCTCCATACACATAGCCGCGTATGGAGCCGTATATTTGCGTAGCGTATATATGCGCAAAAACAGAATGGAACAGAGATGCATCCGGGCAGCGTATTGCTGCGTATTTACGCGCACAGCACATTAAAAATTCCATTACGAGTGATGCATTCTGGGATTGCATATGGTGCACGCATATATGCACGTATACGCATATAAATAGGCGCATATATACGCGTATATACGCAATATACAATTTTTTGATCTTGCGTTGTGTGTGAATGAGGCCGATCACATCGTGATTATATTCGGAGGGTTGTACATGTCTGCGGAGTTATATTATAAGGCTTTTTAATATTATCTGTTAGAGCGCAAAAGTAACACAAGTTGTTTTTTGTTTTTTTCATCTCGGGGAAACTAAAGGTGCTTCCCTTGGTAAATAATCAAGTTTAAACTTTTGTATTTTCTGATCTGATCTTTGCAAGGCTCCTGCGAAGATTGTTCCTGCTTTTATTGTATGAATAACCATGGAATATGAAATGAAAAATCCCTGCTTATTAGAATAATTCTACACTGAATGTTGCCAGTTAGGATTCTAATGTAGATGAATTGTGTGCAATATTGTCATTGGGACTGATTTTTATTAAAGGAGCATAGACTTTTTACTTGGGAAAGTCAATGTTGGTGAATTAGGTCAGGTTTTGTTCACTTTGAATACCCAATTGTGTGCAAGCAAAAATCTTTTTTTTCCCCCTTTTACCCCTCCCGTATATAAACGAATAATCAAAGTGAGCACAAGGTCATGTATCTAAAGAAGTGTTAGATGGTATGTACACCGGCAGCTGTGCCATACAACATAACATTCGTCTGCCTTTCCCTGTCTGGGAGCCACAGGTGAAGTGTACAGCCACCCAAAAAACCAATGGGGGAAATTTATGAAAACTGGAGCAGGCAGAATCTGGTGCAGTTGCCCATATTAACCAATCAGCTTCTCTCTTCAGTTTACTCAGTTAAGCTTTGAAAATGAAACGGAGAAACTGATTAGTTGCCATGGGCAACTACTCCAGATTCTGTCTGCTCCAGTTTTGATAAATTCGCCTCAATGGCTGTATGTGGCTGCATGCCAGAACTTGCTTAAACATGCACATGTGTACGGACCTACTACCCAGAACGCAGACAGTCTGCCTGAGCCCTTATACATGGGCTGTGTATACTGCACGTACCCTATCTATTGCCTTGTTTACCAGCATTCCCTTTGCTAGCTGAAAAGCCTCTGCTCCTTTATGTCAACCCCATAGGTTGACACGTAAAAATGAACATCAGTTTTATCCCCGTTCTTAGGAAAACCAATTAATCTAGATAAGTGCAGCAACTCCTAGCAAATAATAATCCTAGGACACCATGAGCACTTGCATCTCTTATCTAGTACTAGATCTACCTGCTGGTGGTTTCCTCTTTTGCAGCACACTGATGTGGTGTTAATGACATGATGGGAAATAAGTAGTTAAGGCCTTGTTTACACATGCGTGGACTACAACCCTCTAAAAAGCTATCCACTGTGGTTTGCTTCTCAGAGGGTGGTTGACTGGCATTTTACAGGCATTCAGGAGGAAGTACTGTCAACTTCTGAATGTCTGTTTTTGTTTTTTATCCCAATTGGGATTTTTCATTGAAATACAGTGCTGCAACCATACGCCAAGCAGATGGCACGTAGTTGCGTCATGGTCCCATTGACTGCAATTGTTGCTTTGGCAATCAGCATCACTTGCCTAATGTGACATGCTGTATGAAATTTGCCATGGCATGTACACCTGAGCGTCTGTCATGTTAGGTTTTAGTTGGGCAGTAATAGCGTGAATCAACCTCCTGTTTTTATTGCCCCTTTGCTGCCTGTCTTAACAAGGCCAAAAACGTATCCGTGGCAAAAAATGTACCTGCCATGTAGCCCGGTGTTCATCATTTACTAGTCTGACTTTAGTAAAGTGTAATCTGCTTGCTTTTGGTTATTGTACTTTCTAAATGATTACCACTTGTTGCTCTATGCTCTTCACACATCCAGTAATAATGGTCTACACAAGGTGTTTATACTTCATGAGAAGGACTACACCCATAATGACAATAGAGAAGTGCAAAGTATGCCAGCAGATGTTGGCTCAGGTATTCTGCCATGCGTTACTTTGCATGTAGATTTAGCTGTTTGTATAAATGTCCACATAGGGCACGTCCAGGGGTCACTAACCCATAGACATTCACAGAAATGTTTACACTCATGCTGTCCAAACAAAGACTGGCCTTTAATAGGTTTGCTCTGCGTACATTTTTCTCAGTGGACTGCATTCAGAGAAAGCAGCCTAATGACATTAGAAATATGTCATAGAAGACTATTCTGTTCTCTGCTATTCATTTTGCACAAACCAGACATGGCTGATCTGAATCACAAGATACATATTGTATGATCACACTTATGGGAATGTTTAAAGCCTGATTCCTTCTTTTATACCATGTTCCACCCATATTTAAAGTAGTATTAAATGCTCAAACTTTTTTTCAATAATGAATCCGGGTCATACAAATATACATTGCTCCAACTCTCTCAGTTCAACTTCCCTGAACTTCATGTCCAATACAAGATCACAAGTAATAGCACGGTCTCCAGCAGCAGTCCATCTACTAGCTTGGAGGAGGAAGGTGTGGGGAGAAAGGAGCAGGAGAATGGCTTGCCTTGCTGTTACTAGCACACACAAGGGTGGCTCCAATGGACTCTGAATGGGAAAGGAGCCAACCCAGGAGCCAAAACAGGAGATCAGGGCCAGTGCTCAGGGGACCAGCTGATTCTGCAGGAAATAAAACTTTTATACATCAAGGAGCGGCATCCATTGTAAGGGATTTCATCAACATTTGCGAAAGCTTAAAAACTTTTTGACTTTTAATATAATTTTAGGTTTGCCGTACATGCCACTGTCAGAATACTTAGTGACTGCAGCTGATTGGCTGTAGTCACAGTTTGGCTGAGAATTTCTGACCAGCTCCTTTGACAAGAGTCAACTGAAAAATGTGCTTTTGTTAAACAAGGGGTACCAAAATTAGTCCATTTTAGGGTGTAACATGAAACCTAGTGCCATTGCACAGCCCTACACCCTCAACACACCCACTCCCACTTACCTGAATTGGGGGGTGCTTCTCCCCACAGACCTCATCCCCCTTTTTTTTTTATTTCAGTGCAGCTTTGCCTGCACAGCTGCATCATTTATTCACGGATCCATTCACAGGAACTGTGAAGGAAAAAATGACAAGTCTTTCCTGCCTTAGAGTTGTAGTACAGTGCTGTGATGTCACCACACTTGTAGTCCATGGATGATTTTCTTCAGCGCCATAACTGAAGGTACATATGGACCAGTGGATGGAGGTCTGCAGGGGCCTGTACATTGATCCGATCACGGTTGCAATGCTTTGCAGGCTCCAATGCAAAAATAGAAAAAATGTGTTTTGTACCCTGGAGCTCCGATATACCATATATATCCCTTTATATTAATTGGAGTAGGTCGTCTAGGTCATGTAACCAGAGTTAATGAGCACAAAAAAAATGGTAACAGTGTTCACAAAGGAGAGGACACTGTGAGAGATGGTTACTAAACAGACCGAGACCTTTTTCTTGTAAAAGTATAAACTTTATTTATTACAAAATCTCATATTTCGCACCTGTTACTCCATTTCTACAGCAAAATCTACATAAAAAACAACGTTGTCCATAACATTCATACATGCATTCTTCCATACATATTATGCACTCACACAGATTACGGCAATTACTATCTTCAAAACTTTCTAAAGAGGGAATTCTCCCAATATAACTCTTAGACCCTCTCGGTACTTTCTTTTCCTCTTTGAAGATGTAAAAGATACAGCAAAAAGAAGGGGGGGGAATCTGAGCTGTAATTTTACTTCGAGGTATAGGTCTGACCTGTTTGTGGCATCTGATGCATAGAAAGTACAATGAAATAGGGACTGTTTGTCTGTAATTGAAGAAAAGGAAGTCTCTATGATCAGTACTATTTGAGGCAAGAACAATCCACTATAATCATATATATATATGCTCTGGTCTCAATATATCAACCCTTTCGATGAGTGAATTCGTTTTGAAAAGTCTCAATTACTTTGTTTCAAAAAGTCATTCAAACTTTTCCAGTTAGATGAAGTTCCTCTTGGTGTTAGATCTATTGTAAGGGGGAGACCTGTGTGGGACCAATGGAGCTAGTATAATGGTCGACCGTACTCACAGTTAGCTGTCTCATACCCCTCCTTTTCTCGAGTCCAGGGAGTTCGGTTTGTTCCGCATTATCACCAGCAATTGATTCGTCTGTGGCTTTTCCAGATCCCAGGGTTTTCTCTGGGACTATTGTCAAAAAAGGAATCTGGCTTCCTAAAAACTAACACATACAATATCCCTACATTTTACACTATCCCAAAGATCCATAAAAACAACACAAACCCATATGATAATATAAACGCCCCCTCTAGAAATATATGCCGATTCACCAAAAAAAAAATATATAACCAAAAACATATCATTTCCTAAATAACCAATGGACAGCTTTTTATAGATACTTAGATAATGTTCAAATAGAAACATCTCTGCCGGTATGTATGCTTTTTGATTGAAAAGAAAAGGCAGATTTTGAATGTTTTTTACAGATAACTTTCATAAGCACCGTATCTGGAAACATACACCCTGGATGCAATCATAGAGCAGGTGTGAAAGGGCTAGTTAAGTATGCCTCACACCTGCCATCCAGAAGGTGCAGACGAAGCTCCGATGGGTGGAGCGAAACGCGTCCACCCTTGAGTGTGTGTTTCACATGCTATGTCACCCACACAAACGGCAGCTCCCTCACGGATCATAGAAATGACTCTGTTTGCTGAACAACGATGAGTGAAAATTCAAACGTCTGGAAGTCACTAAACACATTGGATTGAAGTACCGAAAAACTCTGAGATATCGGAACAACCAGAGAACAACCGGTTACCGTAAATAGTGCTTACCTAAAGGAAATTCCTTGGTCCCAAAAAAAAGGGGGACAATAAACGGACTAACCTCGCTGAGGTATTAGAGAAAACCCTGGGATCTGGAAAAGCCACAGACGAATCAATTGCTGGTGATAATGCGGAACAAACCGAACTCCCTGGACTCGAGAAAAGGAGGGGTATGAGACAGCTAACTGTGAGTACGGTCGACCATTATACTAGCTCCATTGGTCCCACACAGGTCTCCCCCTTACAATAGATCTAACACCAAGAGGAACTTCATCTAACTGGGAAAGTTTGAATGACTTTTTGAAACAAAGTAATTGAGACTTTTCAAAACGAATTCACTCATCGAAAGGGTTGATATATTGAGACCAGAGCATATATATATATGATTATAGTGGATTGTTCTTGCCTCAAATAGTACTGATCATAGAGACTTCCTTTTCTTCAATTACAGACAAACAGTCCCTATTTCATTGTACTTTCTATGCATCAGATGCCACAAACAGGTCAGACCTATACCTCGAAGTAAAATTACAGCTCAGATTCCCCCCCCTTCTTTTTGCTGTATCTTTTACATCTTCAAAGAGGAAAAGAAAGTACCGAGAGGGTCTAAGAGTTATATTGGGAGAATTCCAATGTTATGAATGTTATGAATGTTATGGACAACGTTGTTTTTTATGTAGATTTTGCTGTAGAAATGGAGTAACAGGTGCGAAATATGAGATTTTGTAATAAATAAAGTTGATACTTTTACAAGAAAAAGGTCTCGGTCTGTTTAGTAACCATCTCTCACAGTGTCCTCTCCTTTGAGAACACTGTTACCATTTTTTTTTGTCCAATGCAAAAATAATTGAGTCATTTTTTCTTTTTGCAATATGGATGCAATTATATAATTAGTGGACTATTGTTTTTAAATTAACATTTCAAGTGTCGTGCCTTTTTTTTATTGTTGTGCTTTTTTAGAAAATGTATTCTGCAGTTCCAATCCTTTCAGAGCTTTTTGTTGAGTAATGCTGCATGTTAGATGACAAGAGTATTATATCCCATCCAGTATGATCCATCAGGTTCACCGCTGTATTGAAGAGAAGCAGAGAACACTTATACAGTGCACAGCTAGGATTCCCTTCATTCCCAAAGAGCACAGCATAGCAGCAACACATTTTCAGAGGGGGTGGAATAACATTTACAACAAAAGTGCTTTATGTTTTCTGCAGAAGCATGAACGGTAATGGCTTCGCTTTTGATTGTCTTATTTAAATCAAGCGGCATGCTCCCATATGTGTATACAGAGGGGGAGTCTGACATATAACCCTCTAAAAACAGTAGTTCTTCTTGTGATGAATGTTTATGTAAAACATGAATTTGATTCATATTCCCTCTATTCATACCAAACTTTCTCTTCAAACTTCTCAAATATGTTCATTATGTAAATAAAGGCCAGCTATAGACGGGGCAGGTCCCTTATCCATATGCCTGCCTCTGTAGCTGAATAAAGGTGGCCATACACTTTACAACCGTCGCAAGACCTTAGTCTTGCGATGGTTGTAAAGTACTTAAAAAAAGTACGATCTGCCCATCTTGGACAGGCAGATCGTACTTGCGATCTGAGGGGCGGGCTTCCGATGACCGCAATGCTGAACGGGCAGTGTGCGCGTGCGCACACCGGCCCGTTTGGCATTTGTCTCCCGAGCATCATTCAAACCAGCCGAAAATCGTACGATTTTCGGCTGGTTTTCCAGCATGCACCTTAGACAAAAGACGTGCGACCGTACAGTAGAAACGGTCGCACGTCTTCATTCACACTGCACGATTCTCGTCCGATCACGGGATTTCCCGCTATTCTCGTAGAGAATTGTGCAGTGTATGGGCACCTTAAAGGAGATCTCTATCTAGTCCAAACACAGATCAGCAGTAAAGTTGCCTAATGTCAGGGTGTGTGTGAACTTTATTTATCGTGAGGCGCTAAGTACCTGCAGTGCAGGTTACAAATTGGTTCCTGGCAGCTGAAAACACTTCTAATTAAAGTACATTGTTACATCCAGCTTGCTGGAGCTGCAGTCAGTGAGGGGTATTATTTCCACCTGCAGGCCAAAACATTATGGCATAGGATTTTGTTTCTGCACCAAAGGTTTTCTTTCAATAATACATATATTGCTACATTTTGCCTAGAGTTTATGGCTGCTTAAGCTGCAGCCCCTAATTAAAGTAGTACAAAGCCACGGTAGGTAATTGTTGAACATCATACCAGATTTACTATGGGTGCAGCTAATTTGAATAATTGTGCGCTTTTTGAAGCATTATCTGCAACGTCCAGGCACAGAGAAACTTCAATGCTTCTGACTGTGTGAAGGTTTCTGCTGTAGGTGCTGGAAATGCAGATTGTACTTGGCAATAGCAGCACAAATGTGAACAGTTCAAGTAATTTCTATATTGATGTATTCTGTTTGTCAATGCAAGATCATTACAGAGATGTGATGAATTCATTTTAGGGTTCCCACAGAAAAGAGTGATTATTTTACTGGGAAATAACCAAATGTGTTCTGTTCACGATGGAGCTGCCGACCACGTGACAAATGTCCTCATCTTCGGTCAGCCCTATCCACCCATTCACATGTTATGATTATCACCTGCACTGGTAAATACATTTTAGATTGGTAAGTGATTGTATGGGTGTGGGTGGTATGTGATCTCTGCAGGCACAAAAAACTGACTTAGGTGACCTGACCTAGTTGATTACTTGGACCCATGAAATATGGTCAACATCAGGGGTGCCTGCACAGTGTGTGAACATACATCCTCATCTGGTATGCTCATGTTTATCAGAAAGCTCATATGACCACTCAATCTTCTTAACGCCTTGTCTAAGTGTATTATGAAAAACTAACACCATAGATGGTGTACTGGTACCTAATAAATCTACTTTAGAAAAAAATGCCGTTCTGTGTAAATATATATTATTTTCTTTGTCTGCTGGGGCAGTGTCCTTTAGCAAAAGGCCAAAGTGTCGCCCCCCTCCCATGAGCAGTGATCTGTTTCAGCAGCACAGGTTGTACGTCCTTCCTTTTTTGAGCGCCCAAGATGGCCACCTCTTCTGCCCACCCCTTGGCCTGGTCCTAATGATTGTTATAACAGACTATTTTTAAAAATATTTGTGATTTATTTTTGCAGTTTTAGCATGTCTTTAATGTGGACTAAATTTTAAATGGGTGTATCTAAACCTAAAAACAAAAATGGAACAATTTTACGCTTTAAAGTTCATAGATGTGGTTCCTTGTGTTTTTTCCTGTCCCCGGGTGACTAGGGCTGTCCCATGGCTTGTTCACAACATGTCCACTGAGCTGTGTTTTTCTGCAGAATACTGCACATGTATGGTGTGAACATGGTGCATACAAAATGGCTCTAGGCAAGGGTTGAACAAGTCCTAAATGAAATTTCAAACAATCCCTCATTGATATCTGTAGCTGCAGGCACCGTGGAACAATTAATCTGCAAAATGTACAGCAGAAGTGAAGTTAACACTCTCAGTAGCTCAGCGTAGGTTTTAAATGAAAACTGAATAGGTTCTTATCAGGCATATGAAAGGATTTTAGCAATTAAACTTAGAGGGAACTTAACCTGCCCAAAAACATTTTCAAAGGCGCTAACGCTGACATGCAGACAAAGAGGGCTCTGTGTCCATATGGAGCCCCTTGGATTGGACCTGTCATTATGTTCATCAGTTGTAAACTAGATGTGCACACTGTCTGTCCTAACAAAGGGTTAAAGATTTTAGGCTTGGGTGGTACATTGTATGTTCATGCCCTTTTTCCCCAGACATGGGTAAAGGTGAAGACCTCATGTACAGCATGAGCCTAATATCCAATGGGATCCTGAGACTGAGCACGAGAGAGAGTGTGATTGTTTAAAGACTAAAATATGACTAATAAGCCCCACAGGGTGCCTGCACTTAGGCTAGTTCACACCAACTGCGTGCATCTGCACAGCTGCAGTGCAATGCGTTTTGCCACTTTTTGTGTGTTCAAAGGGCCTTTCAGGTGCGTTCCAGTGCATTTGCATGCTTTTGATGCGTTTCGTTGCAATCTGATGCTGCTAAAATAGGACAAGCAGTATATTTTCTGACTGCATCGGAATGGACTGCACTGGTGTGAACAGTGCACCAGAGCTCCCATAGGAAAGCACTGTGATGCATTTTGGATGAAGCTGCCAAACTGAAGATCTGTATCACAATTGCATCTGGTGTGAACTGGCCTTTATAGGTCCTGGCTGTACGTTTTTGCACATTAGGGGGTACTTGAAGTAGTATTAAACTCTCAAACTTTTTTTCAATAATGAATGTTGATCAAACAAAAATCACCCATGGGCATGTTTGGTATCGTTTTACTCGTTGTAACCTCATCTTTTATATTTAATTAAAAAAATGGGTATTTTGTTGTGTTTTGGGGCATTTAATTACATTTTTCACTAAATATTGGGGTTTAATAAGGAGTTGCGCTAATATTGCCCAACATAAAAATTTGCAACTACCACCATTTTATTCTATAGGGTCTTGGCATTCAGAAAATATATAATGTTGGGGGGTTTTACGTCATTTTCAGGCCTAAAATGTGGAATATAATATGGGTACAAAAAATGAAAAAAAAAGGCCTCAGTCATGAAGGGGTTAAATTTTTTTGTCCAAACACTTACAATCATCATGTTTCTGAACAGCTGCTTCTAAGTCTCTCAGCTAAGCTTCCCTAATCTTCCTGTCCAGTACAAGATCACAAGGGACAGTGCATACTCCAGCAACTGTTCATCTACTGGCTTGGAGGAAAGGGGACTGCGGGGAAGGGAGTAGCTTGATTTGCTGTCTGTTTTTGTGGAATGGCACACAGCCTACTAGCACACACAAGGGTGACTTCATAGCACTCTGCTTGAGAAGGAGTCACTCTAAAACAGGAAGTCAGGACCAGTGTTCAGGATACCAGATGATTCCGCTGGAAAATAAAACTTTTAAACATCAAGGAATTTACGTCATTTTCAGGCCTAAAATGTGCAATATAACATGGGTGCAAAAATGGAAAAAAGGGCCTCAGTCATGAAGGGGTTAATATCACTTTAAGATTATCTAATAAACACAGGGTGGCTATTTGCTGTTAATAAAGTGTATGACAGGGGAAATACATGCAGTAATCTCTGCAATAATTGCATATTTCCTGTGTTTCTTTCAAATTAAAACACCCTGCAAGTACATAAATATACCTGCTGACCTGCCAGAAATGCACCCAAGTCCTGTTGTGGGCTGACAACACACAGCATTGCTGTGGACTAAGTGGTTTCAGCCCTCCCTGTTGTCTTTTGCTAAACTACTTGAATCTACTCTACTCTTTTGTATACTGCCAAGATAGGAATTAGGAGGGCTGTTTGGACTTGAGATAACACAGAAAGTGTGCACAGGACATTGACATGATCAACAGGTTTTTTTTCTTCTTATCAAACAGATAAGACAAAATGCTTTCAATGGTATATGCAACAGACCAAAAGGTAGCAAAGTCATTGAGTTTACATGCACGTTAAGCCCTGGTTCACACCTAGGCGTATTGCATATGCGCGTCTGACGTGCGTTTTTTTTACGATGCCCTTCCCTTACCATCCGTTAAATGGATCGCAACGCAATGGGTCAGAAGGAAATCAGAGGGTACAATTGCAGGTCAACAGACCCTCCGTTGACTTGTGATTTCCTTCTGATTTTGGTGTGAATGGGGCTCTACTCTGCATCTCAAGCAGGGATTTCTAGTCTCACATACTGACAGAAGGAACTGGGGGTGGACTGGTGCAGTACAACGTTGCTTAGATGAGAATGTGAAGTACCATTCAAGTTGATGTGCCAAAGATTAGGTCTCATTCACACTGCCACGCATATACGCGCGTATTGTACCATATGCAAATAAATGGCTCCATACACATAGCTGCGTATGGAACCGTATATTTGCGTAGCGTATATATGCGCAAAAAAAGAATGGAACAGAGATGCATCCGGGCAGCGTATTTACGCGTACATGCGTACAGCACATTAAAATTCAATTACGAGTGATGCATTCTGGGAATGTATATAGTGCACGCATATACGCTCGTATATACGCGCATAGACACTGGTATATAGACTCATATATACGCAATATACAATTTTGCTTGTGTTGTGCGTTGTGTGTGAATGAGGCCTTATGGTGCATTATAAATCTTCTATCATGATTTTTGGCTTGTACTGACTGTACAAAGCTTCTTTATTTTTTTTTTTTTTTCGGTTCTATCATTTCACTGGTTTCACATAACTCTTTGAAACAGGAATTTAGAAGCTGGATCAGCAATGGTAAGACAGAGTACAGATTTCAGATAAATACAGTAGGATATGGACATTTCTCCAGTCAATATGAGTGTTTTATTCAAAAACAATGCTGACTGCAATCCATCTGACACATTTGCATTGGCACCTGCTTATGGTGGGGGTGACTGGCTGAGATTAGGTGGGAGCAAAGGTCAGTCCGTGATGATAAGATCCCTATTCTTCTTACATCCTGGTTGTTGGTTTGGTTTCAGGGTTTATGGAGCTTCCAGTATCAGGTATTCACAAAAGAATTTTAAGAATGCAAATATTGGCGGTATCATTGTAGCTGCTTCATTGTTTGGTTTATAATAACGTGTTTTAAATTGCTGTTGAGCTGACATGTTACAGATTATCTGTTGCTGCACATGGTGCAGGAAGCAATTTAATAATGGTAACTAGCACTGCATGCTTATGCATAACAATTTGTAGTAAAGTTGCACGGCAGGTTCGGTCCTTGGATGAGGGTGGCTAGACATGCATACTCGATCTGACAGCTCTGGGACATCTGCCTGTAGTAGGTGTCTCCAAGCTTAATTGTTCAGCCAAATTTCCCTGCTTGGTGTCATGGATAGTGGTGGTGGGAGCACACAAGCACCTCCTGGCTTATTTCCCTAAAAAATGCATATTGATTCATTGGCATTTCTGGCTTATGGGTACCTTTTTTTAGTTGTAAAAATCTAAGCAAGGAGTGAGATTACAGGTATCCAGCCGTCGCATTTCACTTGATGATGGGTTTTCTTCATTAAGCAATGCTGCTCATCACACCATTTATTTCAACAAAAATCTTCCCATAAGATTATATGTGTATTTAATATCCTTGTAGGCATGTTATGTTTACCTATAAGAGCCTTTTGTGCAGACATGCAGAAGCCCTGAGACTGCTGCTCGATACTGCTATCTTAAATGTACCTCCTGAAGCCCCAGTAGACTCTGCTGTCACTCAAGTGACTCTCTCTGGTGTTTTCTCTTCACTCTTTTCTTATGGCTAAGGTTATGTAGGCAGGTGAGGGGTGGGTGAAGGAGCTGGGCCAACACAGAGAGTAATTAGACACTCGTAGAAGAGGAGAAGGCTATGACATGCAAGGAGAGAGAGTGCTGTGCTAGGGGATTGACTTTTCCCATAGTAGTCAAATTTACTAGTAAATTCAGAGGTACATTGCAAGTCCAATATATTTTTTTTTTTAAATGATGGAAAGGAAAACCACAAAAAATAATTTTGTTTTTTCAGTCAGTGTCATTGACACCCAAAATTAAGTTCCTGAATCTGGTCATCTCTTAAGGTGCCCATACACCTTACGATTATCGGACGAGTTTCGTATGCGATCGACGTTCCGTCCGATAATCGTATGTGTGCATTGCAGTGTCCGACCGACATTACTGTACAATCGTACAACTTGACGGTCAAGCATGTTTGAAAACTTTGCTAGATCGTACGATTTTCGCAAGGTTGCTGGCGTTTCCGTCCGTCAAAAGTCGTATGATCTACACTGCGCTTGCGCTAACGAAAATACGGCAAATCAATTACCGCATTTCGTCCAGGTGCTTTTCGTTAATTACGGCTAAATTAATCTTGCGATCATTGGGGCAGGATGGGGCTGCCGTACGACACCTTTATTCAGCAGCATTCATACTGGCGGAGGAAGGGGCAGAGCAGCCAATCAGGCTTTCCTGCATGCACATGTACTGACTGGGGGCATGCTGACAGAAAGAGAGCAGAGTAAGCAGCATAGATGACTTTTCACATCTGCACTTTCATTGTCCAGTAAGCATGCAGTATGGTTACATGACTTTAATTTAATAAAGTACATTTCCCTCCTGGCTGTGCTATCTCTAGAGGTATATGACTTACTAAAGTGGATAAACAGAATTACAAAATGCTTTGGCAGAGAAGACATTTCACATTTAAAGGAGAACTATGGGGTTAAGTCTTTTCCCCATAGTTCTTAGGGTAACGGGAGGACACAAACTAGCGTCTTCCCGTCACCCTAGGCTCAGTATACCACGAGCTGTATACTGAGACGCCGCAGTATACCGCGAGCAGCTGAGACGCTGAAGCGGATCCCGACAATTGTGCCGGGATCCGCTCAGCTGCGTGACTGATAGCTGGCTCTGCCTATCTAAAGGCAGAGCCAGCTGTACCCTCCCCCATCCGTTCCGCCTGTCAGTGCTGGCAGATCAGACCGGGGAGGGGGGAATCCAGCCCCTCCCCTGTCACGGCAGAGAGCCGTGACAGGATCGAGAGGTGAGCGAACGCCGGTATGTGTTCGCTCACCTCCCGATCTACTGAGCCAAACTGTGACAGTCTCATTGTCACAGGTCGGCTAGAACTATGAGGTGAGTGAAAACCACTCACCTCCATAGTTCTCCTTTTTAAGTATGCCTGTATTTGGCCATTTGGGTTATGCATGGGTTATGTAACAAAGGCTATCTAAAGCAGTGTTTTCATTTGTTACCCAGTTGTGTGCCATTATCACTGGTGTGAGCCTTGTAATGTCCTACTTTCTGGGTGGGCAAGAACTGCCGGACATTTCAGGACTCCTATATATGGATACTTATGTATTGCTAAACACCTGGACTGGTTTCAGCAACCCAGGAAATCGGAACACCATCTATGAAAAAAGTTTGAAACATATTTAACATATATAAGTTTTTCAGGCTCTTGCTCAGTACTGGTGTTTTATTTAGCATATGTCTGGCCTAAAGTGATCATTTTGAGCATCACAAAACCAGAAGTGTTTCCTGTGATTGTAGGATGTCATGCCACAACCACACAGCTGAGCGCTTTGCATGCTCGAGCAGCACAGGCGTGTACAGAGATAGTGTTCATGTCTTCTGCTTCCCACACTTGTGGCAATATTTGTGAAGCAACTTCAAATGTCACCGAGGAAGTTAAATGCACTCGCGTCATTCTTGAATGCTGGTACATCCGTCTTCTCTAAAGGGTACCTAAGGTATCAGGAGTGGGGAAGTGTTGAAGTGATGTCCTTGCTGGGAGAGTCATCCTCTAGTTGTGCTGATTTATTGTCACTGGAAAACAAAATAAGGAAATTTTCCCTTTGTTGCTGAAACGGGAAAATCTGAAAGTGACACTAAACTCAGGAGTTAAATCTTAAAATTCAATTCAAATACCCTAACTATTACCAAAACTGTATCTTATTTGTGTATCACTCAGCTGTAGATCCTCAAATCATCTCTGAATTGGTGCTGACACTGTCCTTCCTTCTGGAGGGTGGCTACTTTTGTTCCCCATGGTCCCAGTGTGTGTTGTAAAGTAGCCACCGCTCCAAGCTCACTCCTGTGATGGATGAAAATATCCTCCTTTAGTTTAATAATTTGTATTGAGATTGTAGTCCATCACAGGAGTGAGCTTGGAGCGGTGACTACTTTACAACACACATGGGGACCATGGGGAACAAAATGTAGCTCGGAATATAATCACACAAAGTGTAAAATTCACGATGTGTCATTGTAGCAGTGAATGAAGAACTGAATAATGTTAGTGCTGACAATTGTTTTATATCTCTTACAAATCTGCCACAAACAACAAGGTAATGGATCTGATTGTTTTCTAGGATAATAGACAGTTGTACCGACGGCAATCACAGAACATTTAAAGTGACACTAAATCTTAAAAATACATGCAAGTACTCTATTAACAAAAATGTATCTTCTTTGTGTATGGCTCAGCTGTAGAGTGTGGCTACTTTTGTTTCCCATGGACCCTGTGTTTGTTGTAAAGTAGCCACCACTCCAAGATCACTCCCGTAATGGACTGCAATCTCAGTACAAGCTAGTAAATGAAATGTGAGATTGTAGACCATCACAGGAGTGAGTTTGGAGTGGTGGCTACTTTACAACACACACAGGGACCATGGGGAACAAAAGTAGCCACCCTCCAGAAGGAAGGACAGTGTCCGCACCTATTCAGAGATGATTTGAGGATCTACAGCCGAGTGATACACAAATAAGGTCCTGCAGTGTTAATAGTTTAAGGTACTTAAATGCACTAATAAGGATTAACTCCTGAGTTTAGTCTCACTTTAAAATGCAGACCATTGTTACAGTGACAACTGTCTAAGAAGGGATGTGCCTTCACTTTGAAGAGATTCCATCTCGCTAGCTCGTGTGTCTGAGACTGGAAGTAAAGGGAAAATCTCCCCAGTGGAAAAACATAGCATAAAAACACCTGCCGGGGGTATTAACCGTTACCCAGTCAATTCAACATAAAGTTTTACTTTAAAAACTGCTTGTGCCATAACCGGTCTGTCCATATACAGTGGTACCTGTGTTCACGAACGCTTCTGTTCACGAACAAAGTTTGGGTACAAGTGTTATGTATAGAACTTAAAAGCTATCAAAAAACTAAAAATGGGTATTTTCATAAGTTTTTTTTTTTTTTATCCTACTCCTAATAAATATATCGATCTAGAAATGTGTAATTAAAAAATAAAAACCCCAGTGGTGAATAAATACCACCAAAAGAAAGCTCTATCTGTCCCCAAAAAAGGGTATAAAATTAATTTCAGTACAGCGCTGCATGACGGAATAAATGTCAGTTAAAGTACCGCAGCGCTGAATACTGAAAAATGGCCTGGATGGGAAGGGGGTTTAACACCGCGGATGTCAACTGGTTAAAGATGCCCATAGGATGTACTTCTCAATGCACTGACACAATTTCACACAATTTTCAACATGCACTTCTTGCGTCACAACTCTCACAGAGCCTGCCTTTTGAGCTACAACTCAGTCTGAATGTAACATTATCATTGCTTAATGGAAGCAATGCATGATAGGCTTGCAGTAGTCTTGAGAAATTGAGATTTCATCACATCAAACAGCATGGAAAGAGACACAAAGCACACTGGGAATTCAGGAAGCTGAAAGTGATGGGCAGACAGAAGGCTGCACTCACTACATAAAAGAGAATTTTTTTTCTCTGATTTTTTTTCCTCGTAGCTTTATTGTATTAATAAAAACAACTCTAGTATGTATTCCTAATATGTATATATACATGCAATCAATAAAACAAGGATTGTACATAGAACAATATCGGACCTCTGAAAAGTACAAGCATGCATATGTACTCAGTACTTGGTTTGGGCCCCTTTTGCAGCACTTACTGCAATTACTTTTGCACGATATTCTAATTATTCGAGTTTCACCTGTGTATATCTATCTATATCTATCTATCTATCTATCTATCTATCTATCTATCTATCTATCTATCTATCTATCTATCTATCTATCTATCTATCTATCTTATAAGAACTGTGGGTTTGACCTACTTCAATGGTTGATTATTATACTATACAATCTAAGCTGAAAAAAAACGAAATACCTGCAATTCCTACAAATACATTTTCTGTATGTTTAGTGGTAATGATTGTCTCTACACAGCTGCCTCTGATACCATGTGGTGCTAAATTTAAACTGTATCTAAACCCAAGAGCAGAAATGTAATATAATGCAGCCTACTTGTCCTTAGATGTGTTGGCTGCATTAGTTTTGCAGGCTAAGTACATTTTCTGCACTAATGAAAAATACCTGTTGATTCCGCCTGAAATCCAGTGAGCTTGTAAGTTCCTGTGCACTGAACTGAAATATCAAACAATGTCCTCATCCTTCCAAGTGGTGACCACGCTGCTTCTCCTCTATAGACCTAGTACTGTATGCATTGTCCCAGTAACTGGCAGGAAGGAAAAATCCTGAAAACTAATGCAGCCACGTACCTAAGGACTAGTAAGCTGCACTATATTCTATTTTTGTTGTGTTTTAGATACACTTTTTTGATGCAGTTTAACAAAATTGAAATATATTTAAAAATAAGGAATTTAAATACAGGACAGACAGGTCTTTGTTACATGTTGGCTTTTATTCTATATTTTTCCCTGTACTTTTTACAAAGTTGCATATATTTTTCAAGCTCGTTGCCTCCAAATCCGAAACAACCTAAAAATTTGTTTCCTTTGACGAAACGAATAAAAACGTTTTCTGTTTTAATTTTTTTAGTCTGGAAACTATTTTTTTGTTGTGCACATGTCTATCCGTTTGCCTTTCTCCTCCCCATTCTTTGGGAGCGAGGCGGATTGCATCTCCTCCGGTCTCTGAGCTGTCATTGCTCGGCTCCTCAAGCCCAGCAATGAGCTATTGAAGTGCGATCTGCACTTAATAGCGTATTTAAAGTGTAACGGTGATGCTTGGGGTCTTATGGACACCCAGTATCTCCTTTTTAAGAGGACCTGTCCCCACCAATATGCTAACGCATGGGGGCTTGTAAGCCCCCTATGTGATGGCAATTAAAGTTAAAAAAAAAATAAAACCAAACCCAGTTTAAAAAAAATCTATATAGAATAAAATGTAAAAATAAAAAAAAAATGTCTTTAAAGTCACGCGCATCGGGTGCCTACGTAAGAAAACGTCACTCACGCTACACATGTTTGGTATCGCTGCGCACGCCAGAGAGGGCAATAATTCTAGGGCCAATATTTACGCATGCCTCTAAACCCTTGGTTCTCAACTGGTGGGTCGTGACCCAAAAGTGGGTCGCGACCCCGTGTTCAGTGGGTCGCCGTGTGCCTTCCACTTTTCTAGGTGAGAGGCTCCCCCTAGCACAGCACTGTCAGTACTTGCGGCGAGCAGCCATTCAAAATATGCTGCCCAGTGCCGAGTGTCAGCTTGAGGTGGGGTGGGCTGGGTGTATGGCCGCGAGAGAGAGCCATCCCTACGTGCATTGCTTACAGCTCCCTTGCATGTCCTACAGAGTTGCTTGGACCGAAATGATCTCGCATTCTGCCTCCTGACACCTCTACAAGGGAGCTGCAAGTCGATGCACATATGAATGGAGCTCCATCACAGCACAGCAGCCCACACTGGACCTCAGGCTGAGTATCCACTCCAGTTCTCGTAAAAATAGGGTGACTGGGTGGATTTAAAAAAAAATAAAACATTTTAAGGGCCCATTCACACTAGTACAGTGTGGTAATCACGCAGTCCCATGCTTTGGATTGCCACTCTTTTGAATGGCACCCCAAATACATCTCCCACCCACAGTTCTATTGCAAACATCGGAACGCGTGGTACAGCAATGCCATGCGTTCCATTGCAGTGCGACTTGGGTCGTGACTTAATGACTGAACACAAATGTGGGTCCTGAGGTTACACAGGTTGAGAACCACTGCTCTAAACTGATTACCTGTGGGGGCTTTTAAAGCGTCGCTATGTACTTTTTGGGGTACTGGATTTTGTCTCTGTTTCATGGATGCAGGCAGCTTTTAACCTGTCATGTGGGGTATCTATTTACTCATCGTAACCTCCTCTTTTATATTTTATAAAGAAAAGGGTACCGTATTTGCCGGCGTATAAGACGGGTTTTGAGACCTTAAAACATCCCCCGAAAATCGGGGGTCGTCTTATACGCCCGGTACATACGGAAGGATACGGTATACTGTATGTTGCTTCGGCTACATACAGTATACCGCGCTGAGTCAATCACAGCAGGCTTTGTATTAATGAATACAAAGCCTGTATTCATTAATGCAAAGCCTGCCGTGATTCACTCAGCGGAAGACTGAGGACACAGCGGGGATCGTGGACAAGGTAAGAGACTGTAATCCCGAGTATGGCTCGGGGTTACCGCTTATGGTACTGAAAATTAACCCCGAGCCACACTCGGGAATACCGCCATGGATGTTAGTGGGTGCATTTAAACATTATTTTGGGCTATACTCATCTTACACAACGAGTATAGCCCAAAACCTATATTTTAACACAAAGTAGGGGGTCGTCTTATACACCGGCAAATACGGTATTTTATACGGTAAAATTAACAAGTGCATTTTTCACTAAATATTTGTGTTTAATAGAGTTGCACCAATATCTTGCAACATGAACATTTTTAACTGCCACCAGTTAAAAATGTTCATGGCAGCGAAAGGGTTAAATTTTTTTTCCTAATGACCTTTTTGTGTTTTGCTTCATTTGGGTCTCTTTTGTCCAGCATAAGGGAAGGCAATTTGTGGTCATGGTTCCCTTTAAAACACCTGTACATGCAAGGTCTTACACTGTTGTATGGACATTAGACTGTAAGCTCCTGCAGTAGAAGAAAGTCATATGTACGGTTCTATGAAGTCTGTCAAATGCAACAGAATACCAATATTACACAGTATAATTCCTTTGAGTATAAACTGGCTTAGATGCCATAACTTGCATAAAAGTAAAGGTCAGCTCAAATATTTTTTACTTTGCTATACTTTAGCCCTGGTTCACACCTAGACAGCAACGTTTTTGCACGTTTGTACGTGCATTAGCAGCATGCTGTTATTTGCACGTTGTGCACATTTTGTATGCATGTTTTAATGCGCATACATGAAGACACGCGTTTCGATTGGCAGCTCATAAACCATTGTGGGCAATGGTAGAACGCACGTATAAACGCGCAAAAACACTCACGAAAATGTGCAACATGCTTCTGTTGCGCGTTTTTGGGCATTTCCAATGAAGTCTATGGGGAGGAAAAGCGCTTTTAACTGGCCAAAGAAGCTTCTGTATCTTTTCAGGCTTCTGCCGTTTTCCTGCTCTGAGTTTTTCTGCTTGGGTATGAAGGACCATTGAAAATCATGGGATTTCTTGTGTTGGGCAGGTAAAAGTGCTTTTCTATCGGCTCAAAAACTCCTAGGTGTGAACCAGGGCTTACTAATGGCTGAGAAAGCTGTTGCAACAATGTTGAAAAAAAAAGTGGCTTCCTGCCAAATACATTTATGAGGAAGAGGAATAGATGATCGTATGGTTGTGTGATTTGTTATATTCTAAGTTCCTTATTTATTTATCTGCGGGCAGAAGAAAATTTTGGATTCTCCTTTTTTTTCTAATGTATAATGCCTGGTGATTATCATGTCCCTGATGTACAGACCTGTCAGACATCCCCTTAATGATGGGTCTCTTCCAGAGACACAAATATGGACACTCCAACAAATTAAGTAGGCATGTTCATGCATCTCTCTGGGGAATAGGATTTCTTTAGGCTGTCGGATTTGTGCCTGCACCCCTCTATCTTCCCAATGGCATGTTTTAAAAACCTTGTTTCTATTGATGGTTTGTAATGACATATTATAGGCACACATACGCAGCCTCTGCTTTGCCGTGTACACCTTGGTTTTCCTTCAAAGAACGAGCCAAAAAGGTTTGCTCACCCCTTTTCTTGAGATCCGTTGTGATCTAAGTCATAAAGCACAATTGGTGTCCTTCCTCCATTAAAATGTCCTCCAAAAACATTGATCAGCACTTCCACAGCAATATATCAAAACATCACATTTATTTTTAAAATATTTAGCTAGAAATTCCAGATACAGAGATCAACTTCTTTTGACATAGAAAGGTCTTGGGTCTTATTTACACTACAAGTGAACAAGACTTGCCTAAATGTTTTGGAGAATTTACATTAAGTGTGATGTTTAACATACTGCTGTGCAAGTGCTAATTAACATTTTTCATGGCTCTACTTTACTGTTCCTTCTCAGGGAATTCATGTTTTTCATGAACTTGCATGTGGATGCTATTTTAACAGTTAAAATGTGTAGTTTATCTCTGCAATACATGTCCTTTTCTCTATGCTTTATCCCTTTTAAAGAACCTATGCCATTGATCCTGGTAGCAATCCATTAAGCTCCAATTCCCTGTTGAAGCTGACAACATTGTACTTTTAACAAAACTTGGTGTCAGTCTTTTGCTAAACCACAGAATTCCTCTTCATCTCCACAATATGGGTATGCAATGTTTTGTAATCTAAGATAAAAAATGGGAGGGCTGATTAGACTCCTTGAGCTAATAGGTAAACGGGACAAAAACAGCTCTGAATTTCTGACCGTATCAAAAGGTATTTTTTGCACTTTTGAACAGATATACAGGTGAAACTCGAATAATTAGAGTATCGTGCAAAGTTCATTTATTTCACTAATGCAACTTAAAGGAGAACTATGACATGAGTGATTTCCACTAATGTCATAGTTCTAAGCCGACCGGTGACAATGAGACTGTCACAGGTCGGCTCAGTAGATCGGGAGGTGAGAGAACACATACCGGGTTCCCTCTAATTATTACATGCAATCAATAAAACAAGGATTGTACATAGAACAATATCGGACCTCTGAAAAGTACAAGCATGCATATGTACTCAGTACTTGGTTTGGGCCCCTTTTGCAGCACTTACTGCAATTACTTTTGCACGATATTCTAATTATTCGAGTTTCCCCTGTATATGAAAAGACTTACAATGATACATAGACCAAAAGGGAGCAAATATGGGACGTGTATTTTTTAGAGCAGTGGTTCTTGACCTGTGTAACCTCGGGACCCACATTTGTCCTTGGCCATTAAGCCGCGACCCAAGTTGGCCATTAAGTCTGCTGTGCTGTGATGGTGCTCCATCCATATGTGTATTGTTTGCAAAGCTCCCCTGCGCGCCCATAGAGGTGCCGGGAGCCAGAATGTGATGCACTGTAAGCAATGCACGTATGGATGGAGCTCTTTTGCGGCCATAGCCCCACCTCACCCCACCTCAAGTCTGCACTCGGCACCGGGCATCATATTTTGGAATGGCTGCTCAGTGCAAGAACTGACAGTGCTTCTCTAGGGGGATGCTGAGTATCCTCTCACCTAGAAAAGTGGAAGGCATGTGGCAACCCACTTTTGGGTCACAACCCACCAGTTGAGAACCAAGATTTTAGAGTACACATACACTTTAGGCAGGGTAAATATAATTAAATTCGGGTCTCCCTTTTAGAGTCTAAAGCTATACATCTCTATATCTAATGCAATACAAAATATGAAGGAACAAGTATGTAAATCTGTATTAATCCTACAAAATTACTTTAAAGTTAACACTGCAATGGTAGTGGACACAAGATTCATGCATCTTTTACCCAAGCTTCTCATATTTTTCTCATGGGATTTATTCGGAAAAATGTAAATGTGAGTTCTGACTAAAAGCTGTGTGAATCTTGAGTCAAAACCCTTTTAAAAAAGGCTGTTAAATATCCAGTTAGCTTCTTCTTTTTTTTTTAATTGAAACTACACGGAAATTCCAAGCAGCAAGCTGTCTGATAAAGTAATTGCATTTTCTACTAACTTAATTTTAAAACTTGACCTTAATACCCAAAAATTAGATTAGTAAGTAAATGTGGGTACATACTAGTATACAATATACCAAACTTTTACTGTTTATTTGCTGCATGCTTTGACTGATCCACGACGTTCACGACAGAACACCGGTATCTGCGCTTAGTATAGGGGCATTTTCACGAGTATGAGTACTCATGAAAATGCCCAACAGATGGAACGCCAGGGCCCACAGAAAAGGGAGTCAAGATCTCCCTTCTATAATTACTGACTGTCTCATCCTGGGAGTTGTGGGTGTTCAGCAACTCTTGTTGCATTCTCCAAAATTTTGAAAGCTCCCATAAAGGCCACAGTTGGTGTGCTGACCCAGGAATGCAAAGGTCACACCAATAGAGTCCTAGATACTATTGGGTGGCTGAACTTATTGACTGTAATTATGAGAGGTAAGAAAGTGAGATGGTTTAACTCTGCAGGCTCCACATTTTTTTTTTTTGTGTGGACCTATCCATAAAATTATTCCTTTTTTTTCCTTTTATGGAAAGGATCAGCTCGATCACACAGATTTAAGTAGGTGAAAAATGTCACTGATGAGCAATTTAGAAGTGTTCATTATTGTCCCCCTAGGGCAGCGGTTCTCAACCTGTGGGTCGCGACCCCGTCGGGGGTCGAATTACGATTAGCCAGGGGTCGCCTAGCGGTTCCCGGCCACCCGGGAGAGAACACTTTCTCCCGGAGAGGTTTACTCTGCTCGATCGAGGTCCCCCTTCTAGTTATTGACAGCAGCAGAAGGCGGGTGCAATAGCTAGTTTGCTATTGGCTATTGGAAAGTGAAATAGTCAATAGAAATCTAGCTATGCATTCTTATGGTGTTTTTTTTATTTTGACGGCGTACGCCGGTAGTTCTCAATCTGTGGGTCGCTTTGTGATTTCTGCTGTGCTAGGTGAGAGTCCTCCTTAGCCCTCTCCTAGCGCAGCAGTGTCAGTTCTCCCGCAACACCGCCAGATGTCGCTTTAGCAGCCGCGTCATCCCTAAATTTTACAGTTGGGGGTCACCACAACTTGGCAAATGTTACCAAGGGGTCCCGGCCCTAGAAAGGTTGAGAACCACTGCCCTAGGGGGAACCTACATGTTCTGAGTAGTTGTGCTAATGAGGGAGAAATGGAAGAAATGTATATAGGACTGATGTCATAAAGGTCTAAGTTAATGTACTAAAATTGTGTTAGTATTTTAAACAAATTGTGTCTATAGTTTAATTTACTTTTGCTTTCTCTCAACAGCAATATGCCCCATCTGTTTTTGAGAAATATACAGCCAGCATCACTATCGGAAACAAAGAATTTATTCTTCATTTGTATGATACAGCAGGTATGTTCAGCATAATGATCTTGTTGTATTTAAAATGTAACTGTACATTCTAATGATTATTAGCTCTTTTAATACACCCATGGATACCAAATGGCATTGCAGAAAGCGCCTGTTATCTCAACCATTTCTATCGTCTGCTTTAAGGGCTGACCTCAGAGGTCCGGGCCAGCTTACACATTGCTTTGTTGACATTTTAGGATGATTGTGTTTGCACTGCAACTGCAGACAAGGAATAAGAACTAAGCTCCGAAAGAACAAGGAAGGCATCTGCTCTACAAACCAACTTAAACAAAAAGTGTGCTTTGCGCATGCAGAGCAAAGCACAAGGTTTATTAAATGCCCCCTCTTCCAGCAGCTCTTGTGCTTTCATCTGCGGGAAGCTAGCCCTGTGTAAGCTCTGAGGCACTGTGTTTAGAGCTAACTCAGAACTAGGGACTCTCTCTCCGCCCCCATGTGATGGCACTGGACCATTCACTAAGCTACAGCATTGTCACTGGAGAGGGAAGGGAATAAGTCATGTGCTACTTATCCGAAAATACCAGTTATTGCACCTTGCACCGAAATGGAGTAGTTCTTCCTCTATATTGTTGTGGCAGTAATTACATTCTGGGTTGGCTATATCAGGCATTACCTCCCAACTTTCTGAGATGGGGGGGGAGACATTTCGTAGCGCAAAGTATGTAGTCCAAGGTCATATCCCTGTTACGCCCCCCGTTAATTGTTTTCAAAGTATTGAAATGCAAAAAGATTGGTTAAACCCACAAGTGTTTTTTTAACCATTATTTTATGCTGGTTTTTCAAAATAACTGCAGTGATTTAGAGGTTTAGTGCAATACAATACTTTTGGTAGTGAAATAAAATATTTGTTAGAGAGGACTATACATCAGACTATAAAGAGGCACAACTGGAGGAAAGAGGGACAGAGGAATTTGGTTGACAAATAAGGTTGTCCCCTGGACAAGAAGTGAGGGGAGATATCTCTAACAGAGCCCCGGATAGTAGTAAAATGTGACTGGGGTTCTAACTTTTCACATTCCATACATAAGAAAAAAACAACTTTAATAAAATTGCTTTGCTGTTGCAGTATAGTGGTATAAGCCCTTTTGTTCAGGACTAATTTAGGTTTGTAGATTAGCATGTAATAGCAGAGTCTAACTAAAGTTGTCCCAGGACATCTGATAACAGGACAAATTGTGTCATTCATTATAGAGGGAGCTCAGAGCTGGTCAAACCATTTTCTTTGTTCCAATACAGTATAGCTAAGGTGTTTGCTATGAACACTACTTCCCCTGTATGCATCAAGAGTTGGCACATAAACTTGGGCATTGTTGTAAGTGTGCCAAGAATTCTTTATCTAGGGCAACTTGGCTTGTGTGTTTTACACTTCAAAGTAACTACATTTTCTCTGCTGAGGCAGGCGTGTGTGTGTGTGTGTGTGTGTGTGTGTGTTTCCCTTCAAAGTAATTCTTTTTTCTCTGAATTTAGAAGTACTGCAGCCTCTGTAATATGTAGGTAGTTAGTATTCTGCAACATCTTCGAGAGGTCCTTTTTAAAATAGCCCAATGTCCTTTCCTCCAAGTAGAACTGGATTTCTTTTTTTTAATCTAAGGCAGCAAAACTAGGTAGAAAATAAGCTTTCCATTCTTTGTCACTATAAAGTTTGGGTAAAGAAAAAAGGCTTAGCAAAACCCGTTGTCATGCAGAAGTCCTGCAGTTCCGGAAAACTGTACATGTTTTGCTACCTGTTTTGCTTATCACTTTCTACAATAGGGCCCTTGTCAGAAGCTCACTGCAAAGTGCTTATCTGGCAGAGAGCCACTCTTGATCTGAAGCTTGGCTGTGTGAAACTACCAAGGTCTACCAAGTGAAGGCTGTTCTCTTTTAGTTTGCAGATCCAACCAACAAGTTTAAAGGAAAACCATCCTGAGAAATGTAGTGGCTACAATTGCTGACTTATCATTCTGCCAATGCCAGCCACCTGTCTGAGCCTTGTTTCACTACTTTTGAGTCACTAACTCAGCAGAAGCATCCAGTTCAACGTCTGTCTCTAACACTTCTCATATACCTGTAGATTCTGAGAAAGAAGACACACTCATGCAGAGGTTTCTTGAATTTATCAATGTTATCAGCAGATGCCTCTGCCTGTGGTAGGGAATTCCAAACTTTCACTACTTTCACTACTCTCACAGTGAATGACCCCTTGCGAATTTTAAGATCGAACCCCTCTCTTCTAACCTCCTGCTTGTGTCCCAGGGTTCTCAATACAGTTTTGGTAGTAAACAGTTTGTTCCTAATATTGAAGGCCCCGATGATGATTTTGAAGACTGCAATAAGGTCCCCTCTTAATTGCCTCTTTTCTAAGATGAATAAGGATAAAGCCTTTTGACTTTATTCTGACTGTCCTTGTATGTATTCTTGTTCTGGATCTCTGAATATTAAAGCCAGAGGGTCAAAGCCAGGCAGCTAGCTAGGCGGCCAGCCCATGAAGAGTTTTTTATCTGACCCACTCATTTGCAAAAAGCTTTTGGTAGAAGAGCCCATAGCGCAGATCCCTTTTTTTTTATTTTTATTTTTTATTTTCTTCAACTGTAAAAGTTTGTGCACCCTGCAGATCTGGCTAGTCCTCCAAT